>NW_023501317.1:0-81305 GCF_013396195.1 Fusarium tjaetaba | reverse complement strand
GTACAGCTTGTACATTGCCGAGAAGATGTATCAATCAAAGCAAGACTCTCAGTTCACCAATTCGTTGAGATGGCGACCGCCTCTATCTCGGTGCCGAAATGATATATCTCTACGGATAATACCGAAATTCAACCAAGGTATTATCATCGAGGCTGATGTATCATGTCTTGGGGAGAGGAAGCCAAAAAGATCTGGGACCTCCCTTTGGGGTGACAAAATACTTAGGTGATCCAAGGATATTTTAGGCATTTCCACTGCAGGTTTTAGTGCATCCTTGGACTGAATATTTTTGACAACCGACATCAAGGTCAGGATCTTTTTGGTACCTTGAGGTTTATCTCCCGTCGAGTCCGGAGCTACTCCACATACGGCCATTGAGCCTCGGCTCAAATACGTCGATCTCGTCGATCCCGGGCTCATTAAAGAAGCTGAATCCGGGGAAATGTCCATGATTTATGATCCGGTTCATTATTGCAATAATTTACTTGAGTGACCAAATAGCACAATACACAGTAAATCAACATGTCGGACCGTGTTAATCAACTCGCGGGTCATCTCAACTACCCCAAAGGTCTCCTCGCTGGCCAAGTAGCTATCATCACAGGCAGCGGCCAAGGAATCGGTGCAGAAGCAGCCAGGCTCTTCGCTAAAGAGGGCGCGAAAGTCGTTGTTGCAGATATCGACGCGGGTTAGTGGTCTCATCCTGTGCTCACAAAATATTGGTGTCTAACGCTACGAATAGAAAAATCCAAGGCTGTTGCTGATGACATCAACAAGAATGGCGGCCAGGCTATAGCTGTCCCCGGAGACATTCTCAAGGCAGGATATGTCAATGATTTGGTCAAGAAGGCTGCAGACTTTGGTGACGGAAAGATCAACATCATCGTCAACAATGCGGGCTACACTTGGGACGGTGTCATTCACAAGATGACAGACAAGCAGTGGGACACTATCCTCGCTCTTCACTGTACTGCGCCTTTCACTCTCGTCCGCGCAGCAGCGCCTTACTTCCGCGTACGCGATGGTGCCCCTCGGTGCATAGTCAACATCTCGTCTACATCTGGAGTGCACGGCAATGCGGGACAGCTCAACTACTCCCTTGCAAAGGCGGGTATCACAGGCTTCACAAAGACGATTGCCAAGGAGTGGGGTCCCTCCTTCGGCGTGAGAGCGAATACTATTGCCTTTGGACATATCCTCACCAGATTGACGGCGGCCAAGGAAGATGGCGCATTTGTTACTGGGCCAGATGGAGAGAAAATTGCCCTGGGTATTCCGACAAAGCAGAAGGAGGCGGCGGGGGATAATGCCCATGCAGATATTCCACTGAGGAGACCCGGTACTGCGACTGAAGCTGCGAGCGCTGTTCTGGCTGTGGCGAGTCCATTGTTCTCGTATGTATCAGGTCAGACCATCATGGTCACTGGAGGTCGTAACATGTAGAGTATATCCAGGTGGCGAGTTAGATAGAACTCCGGTGTCAGTCGAGGAGGGCATTAATCGACGAAGAAACATGGTATTAGATTAAACGGTACTATACTTCCCCAAACGCCCCCATCTAACAAGATGTGTCCCTTTTGTGCATGTCATTCCCATTCTTAGACCTTGAGCCACAAGTTGAAGACACCCTGAGCATACTGAACAATCTCATCACCACCAAGCTTGCTCTCTCCATAAAGACGATCGACGAAAGAGATGGGAACCTCAGCGACAGTGCATCCCATAGCCTTCGCACGCACCATAAGCTCCATCTGGAAACTGTATCCCTTGCTCTCAGTGCTAGCAATAGCCTTCTCCAGCGCAGCACGCTTGTACAGTCGGAAGCTGCCCGTGAGGTCACTCACGCCAGGGCGGAGGACAGTATCAGCGAACAAGTTGGCGCCACGGCTGACGAACTTGCGCTTGAGATCCCAACCAAAGACACCGCCGTTTCCAGCGTAGCGAGTACCCGTGACGATGTCGTAGTTGCCTTTGGCCTGGAGAGCGACCATCTCGGGGATGAACTTGGGGTGGTGCGAGAAGTCGGCGTCCATGATGATGACGAAGTTGCCGGTGACGAACTTGAGACCGTGGACGTAGGCTGTTCCGAGACCGAGTTTGCCAGCGCGGGGCTTGAGGACAACGTGGGGGGAGTAGACCTTGACGAGCTGCTGAGCAACTTCTTGGGTTCCATCGGGGGAGCCGTCGTCGACGACGATGAGTTCCCAATCGAGGTTGCTGTTCGGGTTAACGTTTGCCAGTCAAATTTGCATGGAAGACGTCACTGACTTCTCAGTAAAGGTGCGGTTCAACAACCAGGTAATAATGGGCAGGTTCTTGCGCTCATTGTAGGTTGGCAAGATAACCGAGTACTTGTTCTTAGTTGTAGCCATGGCGGGCGATTAGAAGGGGGGTATCGTTTCGAAGAAGGATATTAAACGAGGAATCGACTTGAAGAGAAGAAAGATCAAAGTTGATCGCGAACGACAAAATGAACGTGGGAAATTTGGGGGATCGCGTTTGTTGGATGTCTCGTCGCTATTCGCGTCAAGCCACTCTAAGGGGACACCTTGAAGCTGGCGATTGGGGATGGACAGGGGTGACTAAGCTCACGATGGCTGCCCCTGAATGAGGTGTGGCTGTGCGCGACTTGCTGTGGCTGGTGAGGTACAAGCTCTGGTTTGGCCGATGTCGATCTGCTAACATGGATTGATTTTGGACCATGACATGACTTGCAGGTCGGTTGCAGGGCTTGCGATTGTCAAATTCTGCGTCATGCTGGTCAGCTTTTGAGACATCAGAGGCTTCGCTGGCTGGTCACTTGAGGTCTTTTTTGTTGGGTCATCGGCCGATTTGATATCACAATGTCAACCACGACTTAATGCTGTTGAACAAGAACGTTTCCTTGCGTCACTGGACATTTACCGTCTGGTACTGAACACATAGCCTCCCTCCCGTCTCTGAGGTTCCTCTCCGCCGACCTCGCGTCCACTTCCCCAGCAAAACCAAGTCCCGGTACTAAGCCCAACCTGTGTCTCACTGGTTCCGGCGGTCCACACCTGAAGTCCTCTCTGTCTTCCCAGATCGGTGGCTTGCAATTTGAAGCTTGTGGTTCCTTCGAGGAGCTCCCGACCCACCAAAGCTCCCTCTTGTTCCCCGCAAAGCACGCACGCAAATGCAGCTTGGGAAGCAAAAAGGACTGGGAACTGGGATCCTTGACCCAGAGTCCCCAAAGCCAATCCGAGACGACGACCAAGTCCGTCCCGATCTACAGAGTTCACACCGTCAAGTACGGGTGTTCCTTGGGCTAACTTCACAGTCCACAGAGTCGCAGTCGAGTGACGAAAGGGCGCTTTTCCTTGGCCCAATGCGTGCACGCTATGCGATCTCCTCTTCCAATTCCCTTGCTCATCCCGTCCAAGTATCCTGTCACTCGTTCTCCGCGGGTGAGGAACCTCGATGCTGTTTGTGCGCCCTCCGCCTCGGCCTCGGAGCTACCCATGCCTTACCAATTTGCTTCTGGTTTCTCTCTGTCTGTCCATACTGCTTCTATAGGCAAGGTAGCTATGGATGGACATGGCTTTGTGGAACCGACCGTCGTGACTTGCCTCGTGCCTTTCTCTGCCAACCTCACTCCCCTTCTTCGTGTCTCGTTCCCCGACTTTGACCTCCTTCCTACATCAACATTGTGAAGCTTCCTCACTCCCGTAGCCTCAGAAATTATCGCAAATATCTCTCGTACCCATTATTGACTTCGCCGTGTCGCGCAAACACACGCTTATAAGCTAGAGTCAACTTGCGACACCAATTGTTACGTCATCATCATGTCGGACGGAATCGCTCCAGCTATAGACAAAGGTATGTCCCATCGCCAGTCGTCTTAATGGCCTCGTTTCCATCGCGTCTGATGCAGCGCTTCGCAATTGGCATGTTCGCGATGGCTGTTTCGACCTCCGCGGCTCAAGACTGCGCTTATAGCCGGAATGCTGAGCTGACATGCCCTAGTCGGCGCACCTGAACCCACGGCCCCCGAGGCCGAGGCCGGCGCTCCCACTTTGGACACCGCGACAGCTCCTTCGGAGCCCACCAAGCCGGAAGAATCCAAGCCAACTGAGGGAGCCGGTGGTCTCAGCGCCCCGCCGAAGCCCGTCGAGGTTGCGTCGGTGCCAGAGACACCCGTCAACAACATGACACCGGCAGGCGGCACTCCACGACCCGTGCTCAACCTCGAAGAAGAACCAAAGGAAACGCCAAAGAACGAGGACGAGAATGCGTTCATCACTGATGCTCCAACATCGGCGCCCGCTGTCTCCGCCCCAAAGGATGTCCCTATGACTGACAATGCTGCCGACGACAAGCCAGCGGGCATCAACGGTGCCAGTAAGCCTGAGGTCAACGATGTCGCCGAAGTGGCTGCAGGCGAAAAGCGTAAGGCTGAGGAGCCTCCAGCCGCTACCAACGGCGCATCCGACCCCGTTGCAGCAGAGAAGTCGGAGTCGGAGGAGCGTGCCGAGAAGAAGGCTCGCGTTGAAGACGCCGCAGATGAGCCGAACACCACTGAGAATACTTCGCCAAACGGTAAGCACGAAAATGGGAAAGCTGCGAAGAAGGACAAGAAGGTCACCCCAGTTGCTGGGAAGACGGCACGCAAGACGCGAAGTCAAGGACCTGTTGAGGTTTAGTAGCAAATGCGAATTGGCAGGCTTTTCCTTGATCTATCATGATGGTTTATGAATGCTGCAGCACATGATTTAGGGGTGGGACGGCGAAAATGGCGGATGGGAACGGGAAAAGGAACATGATCCCGAGATTTGCCTGGTTCAAGGATTTGTGGGTATATTTGTGCGTCAGGTAGTAAACACTGTTTGCATTTGCCATTACATTAATTATACAGTGCTTCATTGATAAGGATGGTCTATCAGCGATTTTGTCTATCGTGATAATGCTGTACTAGACTGATAACACCTGCAATCCTCATTCAAGCTAAGCCAAACCAAGTGCCGGAGACCCATCCATTGTTTCCTCCGTCCACAGCGGCAATTTCGGGGATCCGCCTCGGAGAAGTGGAGTAGGTTCTCAACGTCGAAGCCGGGATACAACTTTCGTTCCAATTGCCAGAGTCTATGTTGAAATTTCATCATAGTTCATTAGAGTGAAGTGAAGAGCTGTCTATATGGTAGTTGCGGTGTTTATGATGATCGTGAAGTGATTCGCGCTGAGCTGGAAAGGAAAGGGAAGAATGAAAGCATCAAGAGATACCACAACAAACTGGTACCGAGAATCCTCATTATTGTTGAAGATTTGTAGTAGTCTTCGGCGTGTATTTTTGAACTCGTGCGGCCGGCTTTTGGTATTGAAGCGATTGGGAGGCAAAAAGAGGTGTGTAAGATTCTTTGTGGCCACTTCATTATGTAGTGTTCAAACCCGGCCAAATATTGTCGCCCACAAAATTGATACCGGCTTTGGGTTGGTATTTGACTCCCAAAAGTATCTTCTCGTATGGTATTTAATACCAATAGTACTGCACGACAGTGAGATAGAGATCGTTTATCTCCTCAACCTGGCGAGCCTCAGCCTCCGGGGATCCGTGTCTGCCATATACCGTAGCAAAGAGACAAACAACTGCCATGGCTGCCATCCAAATCAGGAAGTCCAGAAAAGGTCTCAGACTCGGGTATGGCCAGTATAGACAGTGTGGCCCCTCTTCAATCACGAAGAGCACACTCCCGAACACCGAGAATACAGCGACTCCCAAGAGTGTCTGTCGATAGACGTGGTGACATAGGTAGTACTTGAGGCGGCGGATGAGGCTGAGATAGCTGGGAGCAGGTGGCATAGGGCCGGTACACATCTTGAGGGCACAGCCGTAGGGTATAGCCAAGACGGCCCCGAGTAATCCTATAGCCATCATTGTTGTTTTTTGAAACGAGGGTCTCGTATGTGTAGCTTGACGACGTGAAGTTTTGGTGTTAAGGTTTGTGGTATGAAGGTTACAAGTAAACGGAAAGGAAGAAGGACGGGAGCTGGAAAGTAAGGTAAAGGGAAGAAAGGGACGGAAGTTGGAAAGGGAGTGATGGCTATTTATAATGCTGTAGCAACAAATATACTTTTCTGTGCTTTTCTAAAACATTAACAGCATTTACTTAATGAAACCTAGTTGAACGGCTTCAGAGCTGGGATTGGCAAAACTGATGAGTGTCCCACTACATCACTTAAAGTATTATTTAAGGTTATTGATCTAGTAATGACTGGATGAGGATGTAGCTGTTAACATTAAGTTGTAAATCGGAAGCAAACTTTATTGTCTCTCCTTCTTCTCAAGTTGTTATGATCATCGTGCAGCTGAGTGCTTAACCTCCCAAAATTGCCACTTTATATAAGATTTAGTACCAATAGCACGGCACGGCAGCAAGATAGAGATCGATCCTCTCGGCAGCCTCAGGCTTTGGATCTCCACGTTTCCCATATGCCATAGCCAAGAGAACGGCAGCTGCCATCAGCAGCATTATAACAAAGAACTGCAATATGGGCGTTGGGCTCGAAGATGACCAGAATATGCTGGGTGAATATTTCCTCTCGCCGATCGCGATAAGCATGTTGCCGAAGAATACAGGCAGAAGCAGACCGACAAACGTCTGTCTGTACGTGCTGTGGCATAGATAGTACTGGAAGCGGCGGATGCAGCTGAGATTACTGGGGGCATACGGTGGAGGGCCGCCGGTGCATATCCTGAGGAGGACAGCATAGAATGGAGCGAAAAGAAACAAAAAAATGTTTATGATGATCATTTTTGATGATTCACTAACAGAGATCTTGTAGTAAGTAGTAGTGAGCTGATGTTGCATCCGTAGCCTGATGCTGGGATTTGTGGTGTGAGGAAGATAAGGAAAAGAGAAAAGTGTGAAGACGAGTAGCAAAGGAGTGCTATTTGTACCATTGTGTAAGAAAAAGAACATGCATACTTTGCTCTCGTCTTGTTTAAAAGTCAATTGAGTTCATAATAAATAAAAGTTAGTCACCAATAGAGACGTTCTTGAAGCTTAGGCTGGCGAACCTCCAATGGGAGGAAGGAGTTCAGAGAAGGTTTTGTGAATAAAAGAAACTTTCCAACACGTAAAAGAAGGAGGCAATTTATTATCCATCTGTCAGTCTTTCTCCAATAGGAGAGACTCTAACTTAAGTTCCAGGCATCAATCACAATATCATCATCAAAAAATGTTCTCAAATTCACTCAGTTCTCCCTCGGCGAGATGAAGTTCAGTGGCGCTCCAGTCCCTGACCAGGCCCTTAACTCAACTTTGAGTCACAAATCAAGTAACGCACTTAGAAAACTGCCAGAAACCTTTTACCTACTTACGAGGTAGGCAAAAAGGGGGAAACTTTTCTAGAAGTATCCTTTCTCCTTGTCACTCGGTGAGACACCAATAACATCCCAGCAATCATCATGAACTGTCTTGCAAGGGCTTCTTCCTGCTCTGGGAGGCAACTGAAAGTCCCAAAATGAGCGTATATCGCGAATTTTCTTTCCTTCATACCAACATGCACTCGCTCAAATAGCGTTTAAAGCGATAATGACTACAAAATCTTTCTTGCCTATACGTGTTCCAGCCAGGATCAAAATTCAGTTGAGAAACAAGACAATTTCTAACCCTAAGCTTAGATGTCAAACAGCCTAACTAGTCTAAAGCTCTATTGAGTCTTGCCTAACTTTGCCTGAGCTTGCCTAAATTTACCTAAGTTCATCTAAATTTACCTACGTCTTTTTGTCATTTAGGATAGAGGCCCTAAGTTTTCTCGCCCCCCCTTGCGTCTTCCAAGCCCGTCAGAAGTGGGCGGTACCGAGGAAAGTCGCCATGGCTTGCGTTGTTTGTTGTAAAAATCAATTCAGAGAAGGGAGGAATCTGAAGTATAAGAAGAACATATTCCCTGTATCTACGCTTACGGGTGCAGCTTTTTCTTTCAACTCACGAAGGAACAACCTCATGTGATGGCACTAGAGTTTCGCGATGTTATCTTGCCTCTTCTGTCACATAAACCTTTCGCTCCTGCTGTAATTCTGAGGAAGAACGCACACGCGATAATGCGATCTGAGTGGATGGTGATGCTCACAAGGAGACTTTGTGCTAAGTTTCGGAGCCCATGATTGAGACCCCCACCAGCTACCTAGCCAGAGACATATTGAAGTAGTGGAAGGCCAATTCTAGAAATGAGAGAACCGCAAGGGGGCGCGAGAAGCATGAAGAATGGAATCTGCGAGCCTTGAAGTGGGAGAGAACACAATAGTAACAGACCCATGGACTCATGAAGTTGCACGTTCAAGGTTGGGTATAAACTGCATCCTCAACTAGACAATTCAGCAATCTTGGATGTAGAGGGGCCAATACACGATCAATATAACAGCTTTGAGCCTGTCAATAAGATACAGTCTAAGCATCTGACGCCTGACGAGATCATGCAGTGTAACGTATGTTTCTTCCCTCTACTATCCATATCTCTGAACCAAATCTCTCATAACCTCAAGAACCCTGTAATAAAATTAGGAGCAAAAAGATACAACAGTTCAAGGATAGCCTCACTGTGTGCGAAGTGTCTCATTGTCGACAAAAAGGGCTGACACGTGAGTGTCAAATCTCCTAACTTGACGTCAGTCCCAGTGACTAAGAAGAGATATGTGTAATTCTTCACTCACAGCCTATAGAGGTCTAGCCGACCCTCAAAATCCTCTTCAGGTGCCGAGATCTGCGCAAATTTGTTGTATGCAGCGACGTACTCATCTCCAAACCTATTACAAGCTGGTCGCCATTGGCCAAACTCATCTAGGAATCACGATAGTTAGCAGGATTAATATCTTCTGTCGGGTAGGAAATTCCGGGAACGTGCATTCGTTATGTGCAAAGAAGCAGCATGCATCGAAAACGAGAGGTTGGTCGTTCTCAACGTCAATCCCTGCATTTGCATACCAAAGGTCGCCATGAATCAACGAAGGTTTCACAGTCCGGCCGTCACTCTCCAGAGGCCTCAAGAGCCTCGGGATTACCTTCTCGAATAGCGCCTGTGAAAGAACCTCAATCTCAGTATTGCTACCTTTCACCGACATCTCTAGGTCAAGAGTTTGTCGCATTGACTTGGCAAAGAACATCTCCCAGCTATCTTCCCATTCCACGTACTGGGGTAAATTTCCTGCGTAAGTTGTGATGTGGAAGCCGAACTTTCCAGTGGGCGACACACTTTTCTGGTGCATTGTTGACAGACGAGAAGCAAACTCGTCAGGGTCGGGCATATCCTCCGTCATGTCTCGAAACTCGCAGAGGAAGAAGTGTGTGTCTGGGATGTCCTCGTAGGTGCCGCAAGCGATGGGCTTCGGGACGAATTCTGGTATGACTCCATGTATCGCGCTCATCGAATGGAACTCCCCCTTTGTCATGTTCATGCCTATCTCCTTCGAAAGGACTTTGATGAAAAACGACTGAGGCCTACCGTCGCTAAGCAGAACATCAATTCGACCCGTCTTCGCCCAGAAGCTTACACCATGGGTCTCGATGGATGTGACTTTACATCCCTCTGGTAGCTCTTATCAAGCAGTCAATATGGAGACAATGGTCCAAGTTCATGGCTTCTAAGTTGGCTTACCCCTCAATACGGCTGGATCAATGTTGGTGTTGCCTAAACCGAAGTCGTAGCCCTTTGCATCGTTGTAATTCATTTCAGATCTCTTTGAGTATGTTGATTGCCAGAAGCTAGGCTCTTGGAAAGGGAGTAGGTTTATTATACATACAGAGTAGGTTTATTATATACACACAGCGTTTTTGGTTGGCGTGGTTGCACTCACTACTAACACGGTCCACTGGTCCAATCGATAAGCGCCCATCACGAAACCAACGTCCGAGATCAACAGATGCCTACCTTAACTATGGACGGCGGCTAACGGCATCCATTATCGGATACTGTTGCGAGCCTTATTTGATCTGGCAACGGGTAAAAATACTAAAATAAGAACTCCTGGCTTTTATTAGTCATTTATTAGGATGTCCACTAGGTATGAAGCTGGAGTACTGTGAGAAGATGCAATGAGACCGCAGTTCTTTGTATCATACACTTATGTATTTATGGCATTCCTCTACAAAATAACTAGGTAGCAAAGACTTTGTCAAAGTCAAGCCGCTTATGCGGGCCGTTCCGGTGCACCGGCAGCCTTATTCTCCATCCTAGCGCAACCAAGCTAATGGAAGTCTTTCAATGTCCAGCCATCGAGATCTCCGTGATTCTGTCGCGCCAGTGTTCGACAGGATACACGACTTTGACACCGTTTGCCTCGAGTCTTTGCTGCCCATCATTGTTTGCAATAAATGTTCCGGGTTCCCTGATGCCCACATAAACAGTCTTGATAGCGCCCTTGAGTCTCAAGATTCTGGACGCGCAAGTCATGTTGCCGCTCAGCCTCTCATTGCAAGGTTCCATGGTTGTGTACAGCACAGTATCCGGTGGAAGGACTTCATGTATGCGTTCCTCGGGAAGGTTGTGCTCGTCGGCGATCTTGATAAAACAGCATTGCTCTGCGTGCGTGGTGCCTGGATCTCCTTTGTAGTCTCTCGGATATTCAAGCGAGTACCCTGTCGATAGGACCCTGCCTTTGGCTGCATCTACAAGTACTGCCCCGACGCAGAATTTATTGCCAGCTGGCGGCGACTTTTTGGCTTGGGTGAGGGCATACTCCATGAAAGCTTCATGATCGCCAACTTGGAACGTTGGGCTGGCCTCAGAAGCCATGGTAAGTGAAAATGAGGCGATAAATGAATGTTTCCGTCAGCTCCTCAGTCAACTTGGGAGGCATAAGTCAATCTTTTCAGTCTTGACACTTATGTTATGCGTTATTTTCCAAAATAAACCTGGGTTCGTATCTGGATCTTGGGGTTGTTGGCTCGGCGCCCAAAGCCTGACCTGCATCCCAGCAACTCCACAAGCAGTCGCGACTCGACCAAGGGCCTGAGAAGCCTGTTTCCTCTGTCGAAGCCGCAGTCCAAGACTTCAACAGCCCTAGACGAGCAATCAAAGGTCGAAAAGGGACCCCTTGGACTAAATCTTCTGTATTGCCCAGCAGAGCCCGAGATCGACCTCATCTTTGTTCATGGATTGGGCGGCAATTCAAGAAAGACATGGAGCAAGTCGTTCGCAGACCAGTCGCACTTCTGGCCTGAGGATTGGCTCTCCCAGGACCCAGCCTTCAGAAATGTCCGTATTCATAGCTATGGGTATGACTCGTACTATTTGAAAGGCAAGGAAGACTGCTTGAACGTTCATCACATCGGCAAGTCATTCCTAGGTGCCATTAGCATCGCGCCATGTATTGCGAACTCCAAAACCTACATCATCGTTATCGGCCACAGCATGGGCGGACTGGTAATGAAGAAAGCATACATCTTAGCCAAGCAAGATGCAGAACACAATGCGCTGGCTGCACGTTTTGCCGCTTTCTATTTCCTCGCTACGCCACATCGTGGTGCAAACTCAGCAAAGATGCTCAAGAACCTGCTCAAGATCGCGTACGACCGTACCTATGTTGGCGACTTGGAGCCGAACTCCGAAGCAGTTCAAGTGATCAATGATGAATTTCGTCACTTCTCGGCTGACCTTGAGCTCTGGTCGTTTTATGAAACACAGAATATGAAATACTTCAGCTCACTTATTGTCGATCCTGAGTCAGCAGTCCTTGGATACCGTGGAGAGAAGCAAATACCAATGACCGCTGACCATCGTTCAATATGCAAGTTCGACACACCTCAGGACTCCAATTACATACTTCTAAGAGACTCGCTTGCCTCGACAGTGAGCAAGATCACTACGGCAATTCCGGAGAAGAGGCATGAAACCATCAAGAACCTCAAGAATTACCTCCAAGTTTCCGATATGTTGGATGATGATCTAGCAAACGTTTGCGAATCTTGGACGCCTGGATCGTGCGAGTGGATTTCGAACAAAGACGATTACATCAAATACGGTGAAGAAGCTGATACCAGAACGTTATGGATCAAAGGCAGACCTGCAACTGGGAAATCTGTTCTGGCCGGTCACATTGTCGATCAGCTGAGGAAGTCAGGTCAGATTTGCCGCTACTTCTTCTTTAAACACGGAGACAGGTCCAAGGCTTATCTGGGTCGTTGTCTCCGACGTCTGGCCTTTCAGATGGCAGCATCGAACGTTGAAGCCAGTGATACCATTCTAAAGATGCAGGCTGACGGTATTTCTTTCGACGGCATTGACGAACGTACGCTCTGGAGGATTCTGTTCCTTTCTGGTATCTTTAGGGTTCCCATGGCTCGGCAATACTGGGTCATCGATGCCTTGGATGAGTGCTCAAACCCTCTGGTGCTTTTGCAGGCCATTCTCCCTACCATGGATGAGTCCATACCACTGCGGATTCTAGTCACGAGTCGAGACACAGTCGAGCTAGATCAAGGTTTCGCGGTCATCCCAGGGAACATGGTCCAGATTCTGCCAGTGACTACAACGGATACACAATCAGATCTCAGACTCTTGATCAAAAGTCGGAGCCAGGCCTTAGCAATAGCGAGACCTCAAGATCGAAGCGCACTAGCTGAGACGATCTTAGACAAATCGAGAGGGTCTTTCTTGTGGACGATTTTGGTCATCGAGGAACTCCAACGCTGCCACAGTAGAAAGGAAATCCACCAGATTCTTGAAGATGTGCCAAGGGGCATGAAGTCACTATACAAGCGGACTCTCGATTACATGTCACAAGTCAGCCGAGGAAAGGAGCTGGCCAAAACCATTCTAGTATGGGCAGCTTGTGCGGTTCGACCAATGACTATCGGTGAGCTAGATGGTGCTTTGACCCTGGATATTCAAGACACATTCCCGAACTTGGAGGAAAGCATCTCAACGCTATGCGGTCAGTTGGTGATTGTTGATAAGCAGGGGCGAGTAAATATGGTGCATGAAACAGCCAGAGAATTTCTCACATCTGTTGGATTGGAATCCGAGTTCTCCATTGACGTAACTCAAGCCCACACTCGAATGGCAGAGGTGTGTCTGAGCTACCTCGTAGGAGACGAGATGAAGCCTCCGAGGAACAGACGTCGCAGATCTTCGGCGAACTTACCAACAAGGCAGGATTTCGCCATCTATGCGTACACAGCATACTCATATCATCTGTTGAAAGCTGATTCGGTGGCTGTAGGGACATTTCAGCTTGTCACCCAGTTCCTGAAGTCTAATGTGCTCACCTGGATCGAAGCGATTGCTGACTCCCAAGATCTCACACAACTCATTCGTGCCTCTAAGCATCTCAAAGCCTACATGAATCGGTGTGTTATTGAACGCTCACCACTGGATCCTCAGATGAGGGCACTACGGCAATGGAGCATGGATCTTGCTCGGATTCTAGCCATGTTTGCTAATGCGCTCTCGGTATCACCCTTCACAATATACTCACTAATACCTCCATTCTGTCCTACTGAGTCCATGATATACAAAGTAGGGGGTTCAAATCAGAGGCTCGAAGTCCTTGGTGCGTTCAACGAGCAATGGGATGATAGAATATTATGCGTTGATTTTCGGACGGGTCAACTGAAGGCTGTACGCTATGGAGATGGATTCCTAGCCATCGCACTTGGCTCAGGAACAGTCATACTGTATTACACTGCATCCCATCAGGAGTACAAAACCTTTGGGCATGGCGAGTCTGTTAACTTGATTGCCTTCAAGGCTGGGTCTGACCTCATGGCAACATGTGGTATCATGCTTAACTGGCCTTTCATTTTATTCTCTATGGTGTCTTATCGTCTTATTCCATCGCGGCCTCAATACGATATGAGAGTTTAGAAATACATAAAACAGTCAAGACCCAGAGGAGGACTTCGTCGAAGATGACGACTTTTGCAATCTCCTTTCGCGTCATCTTGTCCAATGGCCGACTTGTGTTGACAAATGGCGACCAGCTCCTCTTTTGCAATGCCCGGATCCCGTTAACCGTGAGACGAACGACCAACTCTTGTAGATAGAGGATGATGCATTGCTTGTGGAATAAGTAGTAAAAGATGCGGGGGATTGGCCAAGTGTCAGAGGGTATGATTGGCGCCGAGTAATCGAGCATCATCAGCTCAACGAGTAAGTAGGACGGATTTCGAGCAAACGCCCACAATGCATGCGTCCCTGGATCCCCTGTATGCTTGAGAAATGGTGTGGCGTAGCTGCCTATCAACCGACTCAATACAGAAAGTGCAGCGACGGCGATCTTTAACTGTACACTCATCTTGACGATCGCGTTTGGTTGATAGCAAACGACTGATGTTTGGTGTTTCCGAATGGAGTGTCGTACTGGACCAGCTTGAGAAGGAAAAGGTCGAGGTTTGTGGGTTCATTAATGAGGCCGATCAAACCCTTTTATATGTTTCTTGAGGCCCTTCGGTAAAGTAAAAACATCTCAAGGTTGTGAACGGAAAAGTTTAATGATAGACTTCGTAGAGAGAGCCGAATCAGAGGCATGATGCGTACAAACCATGATAGAAAGTTCGTTGCCTTATATTAAAGGTTTAGGAAAACTTCTGACCGTATAGTCTAAGGTCTTCTAAGTTTATACCGACATTCACTAAGTCTTCATGTCGTTTAGATTAGATATCCTAAGTTCTGTTGTTTCCAGTATCTTGGCTATTGGATAATCATGCAATTTACAATTGATCAATAGAGTGTATGAGAACTTAATACAAGGCTGCCTACCTATACAATGAGAGATGAGGCCCTCAATTCTGCGACTTCTCTCCGCTCCCATAGTAAAGCGTAATCATGAGATGTGATTAAAAACGAGTCTCACGGTCATGAAGGGCAAGCCTGATCCGAGTCTCTTACGTTTAGGCAATGTTCTGGCTAGATCATGTCATGTGTACCGAGTAACAGCATGATCAAGCCGACTGACACTGGTCTGACATCCAAGAGAAGAGGCTGGATGGTCAAGTCAAGCTTATTCAGCCCTATATTATGCCACAGATAAATTTAGACTGAGTCTGACCTAAGTTCTCATCCACTGGCATCGCCCGTCTTATGACTACGGAATCCTCCGCGTCTTAAGTTAGAATGAGAATCCACAATCAAGGCCATCATAGCTCTGAGTCATCCATTGCTGGGAATTCATAAGCAGTAATTCATCTTAATTTCTTTATCAGTCTATAAATGGGCATTAGAATATGGGTTAAGATCTCCATTAATAAACCTGCGTGGGGTAGGAAACAAGATGTAACACAGATATTGAAGCGGTGATGTTGGACAGTGAGATTCGTCATGGTTCAAGAGAGCTTCGTTAAACTAGAGTACACAGAATACCATTTATAATACTAGCGATAGCTGAAATAATCTGGCCTGAGTAAGTCCCTTGTCTTCCTTGTGTCCGAAATTCGGAGTGTTACTCTTTCATCCCACTTCTCCAGGGTTTAGCTCAACTTTGATGTCTTCTAGAACCGATCCGGTACGAACCAATCCCCTCTATTATTGTCTCAATATCGAAAATCGTGTGAGCATTTTCTTTTAGGTGAAATCTATTAAAATCACACTCAAGTTAAGTTATTGGTGCCTTGTGGCATCTCAGAGTTCGGTTGACGTCTAGTATTCAGGCTCTGTTAGCAATACCAGAACCGCAAAATGATTCTGTGAGCAGATCTGGTTGCTTAATTATTCGAGAGGTATTCTATGCTGGATTTAGACTATATTCACAGCAACAAGAGCTTGAGACATACCGATCGGCCGTTCATGTTGTATCGCTGGGGGATTGATATCGCCGATGGAGAGCGAAACGGGTCACACTCAAGTCCATTTCTAATTCGGCAGGCATAACGTTGATAGAGCTGAAAGCCCCGGCTGATGAAGAAGTGGTTTTGGCCGCTGCTGTCGTTGAAAGCCGACCGACAGAGCTGAAAGCACAGGCTAATGAAGAAGAAGTGGTTTTGGGCCCCGGCTGAACCTACGTTCAGGTACCGGGGATTGTCGGGGGCGATCCGTCGTCCCTAGGCTACCGCCATACATGACCCAGATCAGGAAACGCCCCATGTTGATAATAGTTTGGTTGATAATAGTTTGCTTCTATTCAAGTGTTAGAACTCAATCATTGACGCCGCAGGAGATGCATAGTAACAGATAGGGGAATACGTACAAGTATGGTGTATCGCTGTGGAGAGTTATATCGCTCAATTTATGTAGGTTGAGAGATGTTTGAGAGCTTATTCCGGTAGAAAGAACTTAGAGATGTAGGAGGGTGAGGGTTGTTTGAAGAGAAGAATCACCAAGTCCAACGAACATGTTGATGTGTAGGATCGTTGGACTTGAGAGACTTCCCTTGGCATCTAGATAAGGTAGGTAGGAAAGAGAAGCAACGATGTCACCCAGTTAGCAGTAACTACCTTGACCCTTCCACTTGTAGTTTTTACTCCAGAACTGGAAAGAGTCCTTTCAGCGGGAGTCGCAAGTACCCAAAATGAGTAATAAAACTTGCAACAGCTACGGAGGTAAGTAAGTTACCATGCTAGGGGAGGGAAAAAACTCGGGACCTTGAGCCTAACTGATGTAGCTCCGCAGTATATTAGACATGTAGGTAGCCATGGCTCAATGTATAAAGCTCTTTTGATCACATGTGTAATCCCAAGCATGATGTTACTTTAATTCATGAGGTAGGTAACTTTTGTTCTCTTAAGCTGCGGTACCTTGAGCACAGACTGACGTGTTCCTGACTTCCATGGCACCTTTTAGGCAGCTGCATTGAGGTACGGAAAGAATCCGTGAGCAATTTGGATGTCGCCGAGATGGCGGCACTGTAGGAATGGACGAGGAAACAGTAATGGAACTTGGTGCTTGCTCTGCCCGATCATAGCTCATGAGCATTTGCACTACGGCCATACCAGCAACCAACACCCACATGCAGGGTGCCAACTGTGGTGACATAATCTGCTGCATTTGCATTGCATTTCTGGATATCTCAAGTGCTGGGCCTCTCAACCCTGTATTGATGGTCGTTCGTGGGCAACGCCGCCCACAAGGCACGCAGCCATCACTTCTGAGGCTCTCAAACGGCGGTATTTTGTTCTTGTCCCCCTCAAAATCAGTCCCAAACTAAAGGCTACCCTCCATCATTATCGTCGACTGCCAGATTCATACTCAAGCTCCAGGGGCTGTTTGCCTTCAAATCCCCCACAACTGCCAGACGCCATTCCTTACATCTGCCGTCTTGGGTTCGCAAAGGTACCGCATCGACTCTATACCTCCTTTCTCAAGAACAATCGCTAGCGGAACCCCTCCACTTATCTTGGGGCTTCGGCTGCGATTTGATGTTGCTCCTTTTCGGGAACAGCGTGATTCAGAAGCCCAGCCATACATACCCTGCTACCTCCGACTCACATGCGGCTTACCGGTGCTCGTTTATCAACATGTGGCCGCCTTCACTTGGAGAGCTTGGGAAACATGACGATTATATCGTTCTTGGGATGCCGAAGTTCTTTGATCACCGTTCCTTTCTAAATCTCGCCCTGATGGCTGGACCGCTTCACTCAGCTCTGAGACCAGGATCAAGGGATCTTAGTATCAATCCTTATTTGTGAAGGTTCTACAGTGGCTAATGGAATAAATTGGTGTACTTCTCCTGCTCAAAATGATACTTCGAGTCCGCCCTCAACAGAACAATACAGAGGGAGTCCATAAGATAGCTTCGGCAATGTTAATACAGACTGAATATCTAATTTTCTACACTTTTGCAGTGTCTTGAGAACCTTGGCTTCAGGAATCAAGACAACTTCCCTACCATGAACTAGTGCCACAAATACAAAAATTACGTGAAATATCACTAGCACATGAAGATACTACATAATTCTTTTCATCACTGAGGATAGAGATCCAAGTTTCTTACTCACATGTGGGCTCTAGTTGACGTACTTCACGGATGAGGTTTCGTGGAATCGGACACGTCACGTGGCCACATCACGAAGAAAATGTTTTCTTTTGTTGGTTGTTTCAGAATTGCGAACAAGCTTTGGTAGTTCGACGGGCCACTCGGCACATAAAACGTGAGATATTTTTTTTGGGTTGGGGACTTTGGATTTCCCGATTTGACACGATTTGTTTTCCCAATTGCGATCGGGTTGCGTGTCGATATGTCATTGAGCATGAACTATTGTACAAGCTTGTAAGTGGCGAGTCGCGGCGGGTAAAAGGGCCTTGGTACTGGGCATCGATCAAGATCCATTTGGTTTTTGTTTTGGTACGGGAGGAGGGCCTGAGAATGAGAATGAGCGAGATTCAATAAGTGAATAAATGGTAAGGCGGTTGAGGCGCAAGTGTCAGAAACTGCAAGATTAATTAATTGTTTATTACCATTCATGCCACTCAATCCATGTCAGGTACCAACAATGCATGACATGTCCTTCAAAGACCGCCTTGAAAGTCATCAACAAAGAGTCCAGAGCACAAAAAAAAAGATCGACGTCGTAAAAAGAAAGCGTTGTAACGCACGCAGATCGATCGCCAAAACTTTGACATCGACCACCGTTTGGCCAGCAAAGTGCCAGCCAGTGCCAGCAGAGAGCCATCCCATCACTTTCCCCTTCTGGAAGAGCAACTGTTGGAATGTTCGTATTCTCAGCGTCTTTCGAGACGCCAAAAAAGCTCACGTCCCAGTCTCCAGGGGATCCATCCAATGCAGGGGCAAAGACCGAGAGGCGTGGCGTACCCAGAAGCTTGAGGGAGGGAGACGATTGGCTGACAGGGGTCTCCCGGCCCGTGCTACGGTTGAAGAGGGTCCCCACTGTAGCGGGTCAAGAGGCGTCAAAAATAGAACTTGAGACTTCTGAAGCTGGGTCTTGGTCTTGGTCTTGGTGAGGTCGGGTCTTATCCCCACGGAGGCCGCGTGCCAGGGTAAACAGCGGACGGAGATGGTATGAGGACTTCAAAAAGTAGAATCAGCAATATCTCCAGGAATGAGAATGATGGTGCTGTTGGCATTTTTTTAAGTGGTCATTAACTGACACTGTTGATCACAGGTCTCGATCATTCTACCATGACTAGCGCTTGGTTGAGAATCTCCAAAACAGGGGACTTTTTATTGGCTTCATTCACCCGCTCACTCACCCTCACGCTGCCACATTGATGCATGCACAGATGCATAATGGCTGCCAAGCTTTATCTTTTGATGGCTTCCCCCAAAAGAAAAAAAAAACTGTCTACGTTAGAGTCTAACCCCCATGATAATAGGATCCATCCCATGTCATTGTCATGGCTCCTTAGTTCTTAGTCTTGTCTTAGTCCGCGAATAGAACCTCCACCCCCAGCCCTACTTTTACCCTTCTTTACCTTTACCTCCTTCTTTACGTACGTACTCTGCTTTGCTTAACCTTAACGTCGCATCTCTCCGTATCATCGGTCCTCCTTTGTTTCTTTCTTTATTCTCTTATCCCCATCGTCGTCGCCTGTTCCTGAGTGACGCCATATTCCGTTCGCTTCGCCCCTTTTGGCGCCTCGTCCTTTCGCTCACGGGCCTTCCCGACCAAGCAAGCTTCTTTAACGACACAGCGACTCTCGTTTACCAAGGGCTCTTTGTTTACGACGATTGATCTGTCAAGTGGCGCCTGACCTCGAATATCTACATCTCTCCAGTCGCCCCTATAGTCCCGCCCTCTTCAGCTCTTATCTTGTCTGCGATCCCTGCGAATACGAGACCATCCCCAATTCGAGCCAGTCAATCTCAACTTTACACACGTGGCCGACAACAATAAATTCGGAGAGCTCGGAGAAACGTCGTCGCGCCGTCGACTGCAGTGCCGTTAGACATTCGAGATAAGCTACAACGTCTTCGCCAGTTGGCGGAGCTCGCGCGCCCGATATGGATTATACAGCCCACCTCTATGGTCGGCAGGAAGAGGATACTGGCAAGCAATTGCTCGATCTTCTTCAAGAACCCTTCAGTCAACAGGTATGTCCCGATGCACGACATCCCAAGTATACGTCCCTGCTAACGCGGTCCCTCAGCTCCAAGCTGCCTCGCTGTATTCAGCTTTAGCTACCTCGATCCCTGTCACAATCGGCATTGCCATCATCTTTTCCATTCTTCGACCATACCACCAGGCCATTTATGCCCCGAAGTTGAAACATGCCGACGAGAAGCACGTACCGCCCCCTATCGGAAAGGCCCCATGGTCATGGATCACGACATTATGGCAGACCAAAGAAGAGCAGCTTGTACCATTGATCGGTATGGACGCCACTGTCTTCCTGCGCTTCGTTCGCATGTGCCGCAATATGTTCCTTACCTTGTGTATCACTGGTGTCGGTATCTTACTCCCAATCAACTATACAAGATGGCAAGAGTACAAGGGTGATAAAACAGCCAACTGGGTAATCAACATCACACCTCTCAATGTATTTGCTCCGGCAATTTGGTCCCAGGTCATTATCGCCTGGTGCTTCAATTTCATCGTCATGGGCTTCCTTTGGTTCAACTACAGCAAGGTTCTTCAGCTTCGGCGCAAGTATTTTGAGAGCGAGGATTACCAGAAGAGTCTTCACTCCCGAACCCTGATGGTAAGATCAGAAAGGCCACCACTAGAAAACGGTTACTTACACACGACTGCAGGTGTTTGATATCCCCAAGAAGGGCTGCTCCGATGAGGGTATCGCAAGAATTATCGATCAGATTGCTCCCAACTCGTCTTTTGCTCGAACCGCTGTTGCCCGAAATGTCAAAGAGCTTCCGGAGCTTATCGCGCAACACGACCACGCTGTCCGCAAGCTTGAGCAGGTCTTGGCTAAGTACCTCAAGGACCCCAAGAACGTCCCAGCTGCTCGACCCATGTGCAAGCCCTCCAAGAAGGACCGATCTTACGGAACTTATCCCCGAGGCCAGAAGGTGGATGCCATAGAATATTACACCCAGCGAATTCGCGATCTCGAGATTCATATCAAGGAAGTACGCGCCACGGTCGACAAGCGAGGCTCAATGCCTTACGGTTTCGCGAGTTACGCAGATATCGCAGAGGCTCACGGTATCGCCTACGCTTGTCGCAATAAGAAGCCTGTCGGTGCCACGGTCAGACTCGCACCTCGGCCCAATGACATCATCTGGGAGAACATGCCTCTCTACAGCAGCACTCGAGGACGAAGACGGTGGATCAATAACTTTTGGATCACTCTTCTGACTCTTATCTGGATTGTTCCTAACCTTGGCATTGCCATCTTTCTCGTCAACTTACAGAATCTGGGCAAGGTTTGGCCTGCGTTCAGAACCGAGCTCGCTAACCATCCCAAGGTGTGGGGTGCTATTCAGGGCGTTCTCTCTCCGGCCATCATGTCTTTGACATACCTTGTTCTCCCTATGATCTTCCGTCGACTCTCAGTCAAGGCTGGTGACCAGACCAAGACTGGACGTGAAAGGCACGTTTTGGCCAAGCTTTACTTCTTCTTCGTCTTCAACAATCTGCTCATCTTCTCCATCTTCAGTGTCATCTGGAGTTTCGTGTCCAACGTCGTAAAGGATACGACTGGGTCGGTCAAGCAGGATGTGTGGGAGTCCATCAAGAAGAACGACATCGCGTCTTCCATGTTCATAGCTTTATGTAACAACAGTCTGTTTTGGGTCACGTATCTGCTCCAGCGTCAACTCGGTGCGGCTATTGACCTTGCCCAACTGTGGCCGCTCGTCCAAGCGTTCTTCCTCAAGAAGTTCTCAAGCCCAACACCCCGAGAGCTTATTGAGCTCACTGCCCCGCCGCCTTTCGAGTACGCCAGTTACTACAACTACTTCCTTTACTACGCTACAGTCACTATGTGCTTTGCCGGTATTCAGCCTCTGGTCCTGCCAGCAACAGCTCTTTACTTCCTCATTGACTCGTGGCTCAAGAAGTACCTTCTCCTCTACCGCTTTGTCACCAAGACTGAATCAGGTGGAATGTTCTGGCGAGTCATCTTCAACCGTTTCATCTTCGCAACCATGCTTTCCAACCTGGTTGTCATGTTGACTTGCTGGGTTCGTGGCAATGCAGGGTCGCATATTGAATTTTTTAGTCTGGTACCACTGCCATTTATCTTGATAATCTTCAAGATTTACTGCAACCGCGCCTTTAACAACAAGATCACCTACTACAGTATTGTGGACGTTACCAAGACACCCGAGAACGGCGTGGACCCCAAGGAGAACCGTATGCGCAGTGAGCGATTGGCGAATCGTTTTGGTCACCCTGCACTTTACCGACCTCTGATTACTCCCATGGTTCATTCGAGTGCGCAGAACTTGTTACCTGCTATCTACAAGGGCCGCCTGAGCGATGGCAGAGATGTCGATTCCGGTGACATGATGACAGTTAGTGGTTACTCGGATATGGTTTCTCTCGATCCTATGCAGAAAGGACGACCAGGCAAGAGTGCCAACAACGTTCCCGGCTTCGAGTTCGTGTCAGACAGCCAGATGGACTTTGAGTATTACAAGAACCGAGCCGAGTTCGCAGAGGACCATGGTGGAGGCGAGATCTACGGCCGACCTGGAGAAATCGCTCGCCCGGGTACACCTGGATCAGTCGATGGTAGCGATTTCTCACGACCCGGCACACCTGTAGGCCGAAGTGGTTCTCCCTTTGCAGGTGGGGCAGCTCAGCAGCAACGTCTCATGTCTCTTGCTAGTAACACGAGCGGTGATACTAGCTATTCAGCATACCGACCAGGTGGCGCGCCCAACACCGGATTTACGCAGCAAATGACTCTAGGCACAGAGCCCCCTGCCCGTGGCCGCAGTCCCTTGTACTCGCAAAACAACGGAAGCTCATCGGGTCTTGGATTAATCTCCAACGCCGCGGCTCCCGCATACAGCAATCTCAGCACGCCAGGCCGCATGACGCCTGTTCAGTCGCCTGGGCCTTCAGTCGGCGCTATGGGCGGCGGTCCTCAAGGCTACAGCGGTCTTGCACAGAACGAGGAGCCTTCATACGATTACTTCCGCGGTAATAACCGCGCGAGGAGAAACCCCGGCGAGGGATGGTAGAGACGTTCCGAAAAGAGAACGGTTTCATTGCATAAAATTTGCGAGGCGTTTGGATAGATTGGGAATAGGGTCCTTAACGACCTCTTTTGAATTGAATTCTGGCATGAGGTGGACTGATGTGAGATGATCTGGGCACACCTCCAAGAAGAATAGAATACTTTGGATTATAGCTTTTAATGCACAATAGCCCTTAACATTTCATAACGGGAATATGAATACTTTTCTTGAAGAAACATAAACTTCGTATCGATCATTATGTTAGAGACTAGAGACTTGGCTTTGCGCTGATCTTAGGATTCAAGTGACAAGGGCATGTCCCAGATCTTGTTTCATCCTGAAGGGTCTTCGGGGTCTCCAAGAGGTCCGGCATTTTCGGGATCCGACTTGGCCGTCCCGGAGAACCGTAGAACCCGGGCCAGTCTCTCGCCCGAGTTGCCGTTCGTTCGCAGCCTCGAGTCTCACTTACTGTACCGTGGACGCGCTTGAGCCATCTACACAGAGGCTAGCATCACAACTCTTCAGGCTACGACTCACCAGTAATTACCCCCGTCTCATGCAGCCGCCTTAGATACATCGCCAGATCGTCCTTCAGCCCCTCAATGATCTCGTCTTCCACAAAACCGTCATTCCATGTAATTCCCATCGTCAAGGGGCCGTTCTTGACACTTGCTACACTGACACTCATGGGGTCGCTTGCAACCATGACGCCATTTGTAAACAGCATGCGATGAATACTCCTCTTACCCGGCTCTTCAGTCAGGGCTGGAAGAGTGCCGACGTTGCTAACTTCCCACGATCGAGGTCGCGGTTGGCCATCCTTCTTCCGTAGAAGTGCTTTCCAATCGGTGATGGTCGCGAGAACCAACATGTCATCGTCCACGGGGATTGTAGATGTCTTTTTCTTGAGCTCGTCTTTGACTCTCCTTGCGTGGCTCCAGATAAGGTCATTAATCTCATCCCCCTTTGCAGCCTGTAAGGCGGCCACTGCTGAAGAAGAGTGCTTGTGTGACATGCCGGTTACAGCACCGAACAGTGCGTCCTTGATAGCAGGGCCAGCATTAGGTGATATGTAGGGACGCATGCTTATGGGTGTCGACGAAATGAAGGCCGGGGCAGTAGGAATTCGTCTCGATAGTGATGCAAGGACAAGGGCATGCAAAAGACCAGTCATAGAAGTCCCGTGAGCGCGCGTCTCTTTGAGGGCAGTCAGTACAACTGCTGGTGGGATATCCACGGTAACCAAGCGAGCCTTGTGGCGATCAAAGTCAACAGGTTCACCAGCCCATATCTTTGGTGGGCCAGGAGTGAGGAACCAGGGTCGATATCGTTTCCATAGGAGAGTAGCTCGGCCAGATAGCGTCGACGTGTAATCTATGACCTTCTCTTGTGGTTCAGGAAGTACTGGTGGCTCGGGAAAGGAGAGAACCTCGGGGGCCGCTAGGTTCGCGGGCAGGGCGTTCAATTGGGCGAGTAGTTTCTCATGGAATAGCCTTCCGCCCATGCCGTCCATAAGAGAGTGGTGAAAGGCAAATGAAATGTCCTCAAAGAGAGGAGCTCCGTTATCTTCTGTGACACCGGACGGCCTGCCAACGACGACCCGCCACGGGGGCCTTGTCTCAATGTTCTGCCAGTATTGGTCATGCAGTTCGCAGTGTAAGTCGTTCAGACACTTGTCATGGTCTTCTTCAGGACCCCAGGTACGAAATTCGACGAAATCACACAGTCTCATCTCAGGCACGTGTGTGAAATAGGCTTCCATGTCGCCTTCGCCTTGGATGCCCACTCGGAGCATAGGATTCTCATTGATGAGATTTGCTACGGCAGCGAGAATGGCTTCATTTGGATATGTATTTGACGGTACAACATAACGCGCTGATATTATTACACAGCGATACAAGCCGAACAAGTGATAAGCTGCCGAGCCGGTCTCTCTGGTGGCTGATAAGCAAGTGTTGATAAAGGTATCGTGGTTGACTTACAGGATACCTAAACGACGGGCAGTGCGGATCTCAGGGTTGTTTAACATTTTGGCCATTGATCTGAACGAAGTTGAGATTCATCAGCTTTGGTGTTTTGCGGCAACTCCTTATCTTATGCTCAGTTTGACAGCAACCAACAACCAACAAGTATCTAGCACGATATCATGTGTCGTCATATCACAGATCGATTAGGAAGGAGGAGCGACACAAGACGAGTTGGGACGAACTAGGGTAGCTACTTTATTCCGTCTCACATCAGCTGTTGGGTTGCATTCATGTTTGTTTGGCTAGATCCCCATTCTCAGTATCCAAAAGCATCAATTTGCAAAGAAACAAAAAGCACTCAGATTCTGCTGAGCTAGCAGTAAGGTAGGTCAAGGAGATTATGCCAAGTTGCCCTGGTTGGTATGACAATAATCTTTAGAGTTAACCAAGCTTAAGTTATTAATGATAGGTAGGGCTGAGCTGACAGTGAGCTTCAACCATGCTTCAAGCAAATTGGAGGATATACTGCAAATGTCAGCTGATATTGAGACGGATAAACTTCTCATCTGGGCCAGTTCATAACCGTAAAAAGGCTTTAATAAAGTGTATTATTAACACTTGCGGTAGCTGTAGGTTAAATTGGTTGGTGATGCTGCGGTAAGGTAAGGTAAGGTAACGGTGAGACGTGGTCGGTGGAACGGTGACCCCACCTCCGTTAATGACGGGACGGGGACACTAGACTCCCTGTGACAGGCCCCCCATGCTCGGCCACTTCTGGAGCCTCCAACGCGTTTAAACCACGACTCGACAAAAACATTTGGTCAATTAATTTATCTTTTGCGCGCGCTGTTGATATTTTGATTCGCGACTGTACAAGATACCCGACCTCCAACTGTACGAACATTCACTCGACATATCCAGACAAGATATAGCTACGACTATCAAATCACATCCGAGCGACCATATTTCCATATACAAATACTTTTAGTCGCCATCGCGATGCAATGAACGCGCTGTCCACGACGACAAATAATGTGCTAGAGACCTCACCATAACCTCATATAATCACACCCAATTGTATCCCCGATGGATCGCGACAAGAGCTCGCTGGCCGAGCGGCCCAGTCAGCTTATTGTGAAGCAGTCCGGAAGGAAACCTCTTTTCGCAAGCAACATCCCGCGGGGAACCGACAGAAACAAAGAGAACGATCGAGCGCAGCAGAACAATTCAAGGCTTGGGTCTAGTATACAGAGCAATGGGTTCGCGCGGTCGACAAATTCGGATCCTGACAGGCGAGCGAGCGTCGGTAGTCTTGGCTCTCGCGACAGCAAATTACCTACGCCCGGATTTTCCTCCTCCACTCGAAAACGACTCTCCATGACCGATGCGTTCCGCCTCGCTGCTAAGGAAATCGAGGATGACAGCGATGGAACACAACCGGTTGATGCATCGCCTAGTCCAGCACCTCGAGTTTGGCGCGAGAAACACGAAGGAGAGGGAAACCAGATGCGGCAGATGTTGAGTCACGATCACCTGGACACGAAGGCTCCGAGTCGCCCCTTTTCCCGAGGGTCAATTGCTTCGAGGATACCCGAGATAAAGAAAACGCCAGACAAGACCGAATCGTCGCGACGACGGAACTTTTATGGCAAGTCCAGGGCAGGACTTTCCTTTACGCCTAGAGAGCCGACCCAGGAGAGTACCACGCCTGCGCATGCGCCCCCAACTACGACCGTCAATGGGGTTAGACCAGATAGCCGGCCTGGGAGTGCGGCTGGGCTACGAATAGGCTCGCACTCGTTGAGACAAATGCCTTCAAAAGACGACCTGACGAAACAAGGACGAATTCCAGCTCTAGTCCCTGGTATTGAGGAATTGTACCCGTCGATTGAGGGCCCAGAAGCTCAAAACGAGGCACCTGGCCCAGCATCCCCCGAAAAGAGCTTCGCATGGCAGGTGGACGACGACTTTACGGCTGGAGAGTTACAAGTTTCAGATAGTCCAAGGCTTCGCATGGGCGTGCGTCCGTTTGCAAATCGCATTCACTTCGATGAAGGGAGTGAAGTCGACATCAACTCACGGACGAGGGTGGCGCCGCCTGGAGCAAGAAACACCAAGCTTGATGAGATTCGATCACGGGAGGTCAAGACAGGAAGCGATATTCCTCTCGAGCCGCCGCGACCACATAATACAAAGATAGACGAGATACGGGAGCGTGAGGAAAAGGTCGAGCATCAAATACCCATACCTGATCGAAACGCACCAAGACCAAGAAATACCAAATTGGACGACATACGACAGCGGGAGGTTAACGGCTTGCCCAGGAGGTCAATGGCATCAATTAAGTTAGAAGAGATTCGTGAGCACAATGCAATGAGTCGCTCACGCTCCCCAGAAGATCGACCCAGGACGAGCCGAGGGATGCTCCCAGAGACAAAGACGACAAGTGAACTCGAACCGAAAGAGCCGTCGCCTCGACCTCGGTCTGCTTTTGAAGGGGCCGGTGTCAGTATCCCCGACACGCCTGTGACAATATACAAGTCGCGACGCGAGAGCGCGGAATCGGACCATCCTAGGGAGGATGGTGACTCAAAAAAGGACGAGACAAGTCGTACGCGACCAGGTCTGTCGCACACACGTACGGATTCCCGAGACCTACTGCGACGCCTGGCGCGGGCTGCCAGTTCCAGTCCTGCGCCAGAACCTGAGCCGCGACAGGTGGCCGACAGTGACAAACCCGCTCTGTTGCCCCTAGAACCGAAGCCTGACACTGCTTCTGCAATTCCTCAACCTTCAACCAGCAATGGCTACAGAAATCGTCAACATCGCTCTAACAGAGATTTCAGTCCCAAACCTAGTGTCGCATTTGCTGGCCTGTCTCGAACTCGATCAACGGAATCTGTTAAGAGTAAGAAATCCATGAATTCGGAGGCGGATCCCACGGACCGCATTGAGGCGGAGGCCAGTCTGTTTGCGCCTGGCGATAATCACTCTGAGAAGGGCTCTATGAAGGCCCCATCTCCAGAGCCTGATGTCGACGATGAAAAAGATATTGACGCGACACCGCGACCGACGAAGCCGGATCCATTGACTATGCCCACACCAAAGGTCACGGGCGCATACGTGGAAACACCAGCGACAGTCAAGGTGGAGAAGATCGAAATAAAAGACAAACAGGAAAAGCCAAAGAGGGAAGAAAGGCCATTGCGACAAAGATCTGCATCGTTCCGTGATAAAAGGACGGATCGTGCTATGAGTGGTAGCGATAGGGACACTGCATCAGACCCGGGGACAGACGACAAATTGACCACCAAGACCTCGTCGAGTGGGGTGAGGAGACGGCGCACTCGATCTCTTTCACGGCGCCGAGGAACACTGAAAAACTCGGCCAAGCTTCCCACAGTCAAAGACGATTTGAAAGAACTTCAACGTACACATCACATCGATGACTCGACGTTAGATGATCTCGAAGAGGTTATTCTCGGTCGCAAAGCCCCATCTCAAGAAGTTGAGGCTCTCCTTGATAAACTACCTGAGAACTCATCACTTGATGACGATTTCGACTTCGACTTGGAACTTGACACCAAACTGAACACACGAACCAACCAAATCGACCCTCAGAGCAACGACAACTCTGATCTGGATCGAATGACTCGCATGAACAATACCCTCAAGAACAGCCTCTTCGGGATCCATACTGCAGCAAGGGGCATTGAACGTCTTTCTGATCAAGTCAGCACCAAGAGTAAAGCTGTCGAGAACAAGGCCACTGAAGAGAAGCCGACTGAGCTCAAGACACCTAAAGAAGAGCCAACTGAGAAGAACCTCCTTGACATCGCTAAGCCCGAACCGCTGCCTGAAAAGATGGCCACACTCCCCGACAACCACGGCGCTAGCACCGCCTTCATCACGCATTCCGACGGCAAGACGGTGTCTTACGTTTCACTACCTCTTCCAGAACTCTTCCACCGCAAACCATCCTTCCGCTTCACAGGTCTTGGTCTTTTTCTCTTCCTCCTTGGCCTTTGGTATGCTCTCGAGTCTACCATGTGCCATGCCTTCTGTCGTCCTGTTAGTTGCAGCAATCCTCCCTGCGTCTGGTCCGTCGATGATCCTACCTTTGGAAATGCCATTCCTGTGAAGCTGGACCAGTGGGTTACTGGAGGTCGTGGTCGCATCCTGGCTGGACAACTCATGGAAGAAGCGGTTGACTGGTATGCCGACATGAAGGACGTCTGGTACGATCGCGAAATCACCGACATTGACATCCACGGGCTCTCATTTGACAAGAAGCGTCAGCATCGCCGTCGTCTCCGCAAGAAGGGTCTCTTGAAGCGTCGCGTACCAACATCTGAGGAGCGAGCAAGGCTGGAAGCTTGGAAGAGATCCCAGGAGGAGGAACAACGACAGCAGGCAGCCAGAGAGATGGGCTATGAGATTCGAGTCGACGATGATGAGACTGTCGGAGGAGATACCAGGGTTTGGTGAATTAAGCGTCTACAATGGTCAGAGTGGTGATTCTATGCGGGCACAAGGGGCAGTTTACTTTGCTATTAGATGCATATCGGAGCGGGCGTTCAAAGACACATTATTGCACTCTTCAAGTAGTAATGATAATAGATGGTGGTGATAATCTCAGATGGTATCAACCTCGTGCCCATATATAAAGAAGTCGGGCATATCCGCAATACATTTATTTTCCCTATCCCAACGCCATGCGCCTGCAAATACCGGCTCTTAATCGTCAATACCACCCCATTCCTCGTCTTCCTCCATCTCATCACCACTGGCAGCCTTAACCCACGGCAACCTCTCATCCTCGTAACTCTCAACACAGCGCGCCCTCACAGGCTTGACAGGACATGTCTTGAGCGCAATAACAAGATCCCCCACGCTCTTGACAAACTTCTCCGCCTCAGGCTGCTCCAGCGCCTGCTCACGCTCCAACTCATCAACCCAGATATCCAGCGCATGCAATCTGATACCCACAGGGCTCTTTCGCAGATCACCCTCCTTCTCAAAAGGATACTCCTCCAGCACAGCAACAATAGCCTCTACATCGCCGTCCTTCCAGCCCCGCTCGCGAGCAAGTCGTACGTGGGAAGCGAACACGCGACGGACGAGGAGGAGGAACTTTTCAAGACGGTAGACGTCGATGCCAGTCCACTGGGCGCCGACGATGGCCCAGAAAGCGCGCAGCCAGGGGATGGCGCAGGCGGGCTTGAGGGTGAAGAGGAGGTTGGCGAGATCTGTGGCGAGACGTTGCTGGGGGATGGGTCGGTCGGTCATCCATAGGGCGTAGAAGAGGCCTTTCCATAGCTTCTGGGCGTCGACGTCGGAGAGGCTTGAGCGCGAGGCGAGGAATGTTGAGAGGGATTCTAACGAGGACATTCGAAGTTTGCGATCTGGAGAAGTTAGTCGAGTTCATAAGAAGAGAGGATTGGGGAGGACGAACCGCTTGAAGCGAGATTGCGAATAAAGGGCATTTGGGATTCATGCTCGGCCATTTTGGAGGGTAGAGCGTCAATGGCTCTGTTTGACTGTCTATAGCGATTGCGATAATTGAGTGATTAGGTTGGGGCTGTGGAAAGAAAAGTGTTGGTGATAGTTTGGTTGGTGTTGAAAAATGTCAAAGATGCTATGCGAGCGATGCTGGGCAACTTTTTTTCTGGCATGGATGTCGGATCTAGTGGGGGCCTCACCGAGAAGTGGGGCCGGTTCTTGTAAGGGACTTTCAGATGTAAAAGCTGATATCAAGAGAAGGGTCGTGATCGTAAGTACAACGCAATAGGTGTAGTGATTGTATTGATCACAAGTTAATATTACATACTCATGAGATAAACGCTTTATATGTATTGTGAATAGCACTGTCGCTAGCTGCGTTGGCAGATACCCTTTCGATACAGCCAGCCTACAGACTTCAGCTCTTGATTTGAGTTTCCCTTCCAAAATTCTCAAGGAAGAAGAACTATCATGTATTTTAATTCCTAGATTCAAATCAGTAGATACCTATAAAAAGACTCAGACTGAACAATCAATATCAGGCTTATTCAGCTTCATTCTGTATCGACAGACTCTCTCAGCGAATGACCCCGCGCGGGGCATCCACATCGACTTGACCGCGTCCAAAATTTTGAGGTCTCCATTTCGTCACTTTTCATTCCTTCCATACCCTTCTAAACGCCACGCTCTGCCTCACCGTCAGCCCAAGAGCTCACTCTATCAACCTCAATCCTCAGCAGTAAGGGCAAATAATTGAACATGGCATCTGCCTCCACAGACGAAGCCTCCAAGGCGTCTTCGCCTGCCGTCGCTATTGTCGTGGTCGGCATGGCAGGTAAGTTTCAGTGCTCATGGTTGCGCAACCTTATATCTAACTAACCCTCTCTTAGGATCTGGAAAGACTACTTTCATGCGACGTATCAACGCTCACCTCCACCAGAATGATCAACCTCCATATGTCATCAACCTCGATCCCGCTGTGTTGTCCGTACCATTCGAGTCCAACATCGATATTCGAGACTCGGTCAACTATGAGGAGGTCATGAAGCAGTACAACCTTGGCCCCAACGGTGGCATTCTCACCTCGCTCAACCTCTTCGCTACAAAGGTTGATCAGGTCGTCAACCTCCTCGAGAAGCGCGCCCAGCCCGATCCCGAGAAGCCCGATCGCAAGCCCATCGATAGAATTTTAGTCGACACGCCCGGTCAGATCGAAGTTTTTGTATGGTCAGCCTCTGGAACCATTCTTCTCGAGTCGCTTGCGTCTTCTTTCCCTACAGTCATCGCCTACGTTATTGATACCCCACGAACTGCCTCCACTTCGACATTCATGTCCAACATGCTCTACGCATGCTCCATTCTCTACAAGACCAAGCTTCCCATGATTCTTGTCTTCAACAAGACCGATGTCAAGGATGCGGCGTTTGCCAAGGAGTGGATGACCGACTTTGAGGCTTTCCAAGAGGCGCTACGAAGGGATGAGGAATCAGATGAGCTGGGCGGTGCAGAGGGTGGTGGCCATGGTGGAAGCGGATACATGGGCAGCCTGCTCAACTCGATGAGTCTTGTGTTGGAAGAGTTCTACGCACATCTCAGTGTCGTCGGCGTGAGTTCACGACTAGGTACTGGCGTGGACGAGTTTTTCGAGGCCGTTGAGGAGAAGAAGCAGGAGTTTCTGCGTGACTACCTGCCAGAGCTTGAGAAGAAGAGGGCAGAGCGTGAGGAGGCAAAGAAGGCTGCACGAGAGAAGGAGCTGGACAAGATGATGAAGGGCATGTCAGTCGGTGGTCTACCGGTGGCACAGAAGGAAGAAGACGAGGTGGATGTCGCCAGCGATGACGACGATGATACTGACTCTGACGAAGAAGCTCAGAAGCAGAGTCTCCAAGATCGATACTCAGCCGCCATGGACGATAACGAGGACTCTGTTATGAAGGACGCAAGTTTCGCCAAGTATCTTTACAACCAACAGAAGCAGCAATAAGGAAAAAATAGCATATAGCGGCGTTTGGGGTTTAAATAAGGAATTTGTCTAGGTAGTTCACGGATTAAGTTATGCAGGGTAGATATCGTACGGCGACTCTTTGAAGGAAACAAAGAAGTAATCAATCAATCGCGCAGACTGTAGCTCGTCATGCGCAAAATCGTGTCGCATTGTCTATTCTTCATTCGACGTAATTCCCAGACCCCTAAACTCCCATCTCGAAATATCAATGTTGCCACAACACCTCGTCTTTATGCTTTGCAAGCTTTTTTTCTTTGGTATAAAAAATCATCGTCGGTATGGATGTCTATCGGGCCTCGAACTGAACCATTCTACAAACACTGTTAGTCTCGGTCCCCCTCAAAAAACACCTATGTCGCATAGCGTACCGCTTCGTGCGTTCCTTGTAGAGAACACGGCCTGCGCAGTGAGGGCACGCGACGGTGGCATCCTTTCCAAGGGTGACGCTGCCGCCGCAGTCGCCACAGATATAAGACATGACGTGACGGACTTGGTGGTCGTCGCGAGTACCGCCGCGCTGGCCGGCGTTGGCGGTTGGGACTTGATATTCTTCGCGGGGCATTTTGAGGTTGTTGTTTGGATGGTTTGGGTTATGGATGGTCTTTTTGGTAGTAGAAGAAAAGATTGGATGTTGAATTGGTCATGAAGGCGGTGATGGGAAAGTTTGGACGGCAGAATTGGGCGGTGAGAGTCATGGTGGGATGCGGAGATACGTACCGTTTTGATAAGAACGGCGTTATGTTGCAACCAGACTATTTCGCAGTGATACACTGTCCCAGGTGCTTATATCACCCTAGCATGGCTAAGATAAGGATCTTTTTATCTTGTTTCCATCTATAGATAGTATACAACCCATGCTATTCTCATGGTGACTTGTCAAGTGTTGGTCAGTGATTGTATCAGAGTACGAGCTACCTTCAACGATAGCAAATACTTCCTAAGTCCTCGACTCTATCATTAGATACAGTGCCCACGCAGTTTATGATAAAGAAATAGCTCAGCAACTCTCTCATGCTGACCTCGAATCCATAAGCTACCTAATGTTGAATAAGAAGAAACGTTAGCGGGCGGTTGAAGTACCCCACAGAGATTAACCTCCACTAAATGCACTAAATCAAAGACCCCAGTTCCCGATCTCCAGTTCCTGGCAAGTCCCGGTCCATCATCTCAACCTCGGTACCATCTCTTGACGCTCATGAACTTGGAACATCATCAACCTCAACATCGACGTCATTAATTTCATTCCATCTTTTCACTCTTCACCCAAACATACCCAAGCTCACATCAACTCATACATCACATCTCGAGGAGACCATCGACCATGTTTGATCCTTCAGCTCCCCCGACATCATCATGTCCCTTCTGCATAATCTCATCCACCTTTGAGCCATTCGACCCCTTAAATCCACCACCATCAACATCCTCACTCATCAACCCAGAGCTCGTGTCACCAGCCTCATTCATCGTTCTCTCAACACCAATCCTCGTCGCCTTCCTCGACATTCTACCGCTAAGTCGCGGCCATCTTCTTCTCTGCACACGGCCTCACCGTCCTAAGCTCAGCGACGTGACGGCTTCTGAATCCGCGCATCTGGGTCGCTATCTGCGCGTTCTTTCAAAAGCCATGGCTCGTGCGACGGGCATAGAAGATTGGAACGTGGTGCAGAACAACGGAGCTGCTGCTGCGCAAGTCGTACCGCATATGCACTTTCACATCATCCCGAGGCCGGAGATCAGAGCCAGTGGGAGGTTTAGTGAGAGCTTTACTATGTTTGGGAGGGGGAGGAGAGAGGAGCTGGATGATGATGAGGCGGTGGTTTTGGCGGAGGAGTTTAGGCAGAGTGTTGCTGCTGTGATGAGGGAGGAAGAGGAAGAGGAGAAGCAAAAAGAAAGCAAGGCTAAGCTGTGAGAGTTGAGGCTGCATTTCTTGTTACCTTATTGGCGTTTAGCGATCTCGGAGAGGAGGTGGTTTGCCAAGTACTTGGCGTTCAAGAGATTCATAGATTTCTACACTTCTCGATATAATACCCTTTGATGAAGACATGTCTTCATCGAATAATCACAAACCTTTGCTCGTCATTTCCAATGAATTCCTTGTTCAGGGAAGGGTCACACTCAGTACTTCTGAGCCTCTTCTTAGGCTCATTCAGTACCTCTATCCCATAATCTTCCGCCTGCGCCATTCATCCAAGGTCTGGTTGGACTCTCGAGACCTGACACTCTTCGGAACGACCCTCTTCCCTTGTTGCAACAGTACTTACAGTATCTTCTGTAGTGTCTTTCTATTTCTAATTGCCATATAGAGTTGATCAAGCTCCTTCAGCCGCGGAAAGCCCTGGTACGTATGCCCTGGCAATAGGTATACACCATCGTTTTCTCGAACTCGATACCAACCTTACCAAAAATTGCGGCACGGCGCCTCTTGGATATGATTATGGGTGTCGATTAAACTCGGCCATTGGGTGTCTGCGGTCTCTTCTCGAGATGTCATCAAGCTTGTTGAGAATGAGTCCTTGGACAATACGCAAGGCAGTGAGTGAGATATCATCCTTGATCATGTTTGAACGAAAATGGAAAAAGCAGCTGAGATTAAGTATCTAACCAATCGCACCGGGAATACAGTATGCACATTCAACAAAACAACATAAAGATATCCTCCAATGCGTAAGCTTCAGTTCTGGTACCGATGTCCAAGCAACTCCCAAACCCATTAACCGGTGACCGCTAACCTTTAACCATCCGATCCAAGCATGCTTTGTTTTTGTGTTTTTCTAATACTTTTTTTTTTTAAAGAATAAAGATCCGATCCGCAGTTTTTTTGTTTTGTTGTTCCATATTCGCCATCATGTCCGATCATTTGCCTAGGTACCTTACGCCAACCCCCTTTTTTTCCATATCCTTTAACCATCCAGTACCTAAGGGAACTACTTCAACATTTCTAAACCAAACACCTTCGTGCATCAGGAGCGATTCTTCCCCGGAGCTCTCGTCTTTCTCTTTCTAACCTCGCCGTCTGCTTCTCCAGCGCGCGAATTCTCTCGCGTGCGAGGTCAAGCACCTCGGCTTTGCTCACGCGACGATCATTGGCGATACCGCCTTCTGTGCCGGGAGCAGGGAGGACAGCGAGAAGACGCTCAAAGTGGGTATTGAGACGCTTGCGGTATTGCTGCTCGACTTGGTTGTGTGCAGCACGCGCCTTGACTTCCTCTGTAGTCTCGCTGGGATGTCTGGGCTGAGCAACAGCGCGCTTCTTGGGAGCGCGCGATGCAGTGCGGAGCTGGGTGGGATTACGTTTAGGTCCGTCTTTACCCTTTGCCCTTGTCTTTGTTGCTGTTGAGCGCTTGCGCTTCTTGCTGGCTGGCTCCGAGTCATCGTCGTAGTCCTCATCGTCATCCTGGTTATCTTCCTCAGGCTCAGACTCAGCTGGTGACAGCTCGTCCGCCATGGGCGGCGTGGGTAGGAATGTTGCCGTCGGCGAGACGTGAGCTGGCCAGACGGCGCCGAGGGATGGACTGCCTGTGGATAGGTCGTAGCCTTCTGAGAAGGCGGATGAGGTGCGATGAGGGGGATGGACGGGGAATTGACCCGGTGTCGTGGAATGGAGTGCGTAGCCGTTGGGGGAGAAGTCTCCAAAGGAACGGTCAAGGTAGGCAAGGTCTGTTAGAGGGGAGGGGAAGACGGTGTTATCGAGACTGGGCGTCTCGGGAGACTGAAGAGGGTTCTGCTGCTGAGGAGTGAGTTAGACATGTCTCTTGTGAGTTGGGTAGTTGAGAGTGACTCACTGTAGAAGCCTCGTAGGGGGCATCTAAGCTGGAGAAAGGCATGGCGGTAGTATCGATACCATTCATCCAGTCATCGGGCATGCGTCCGAAGCGCGCAGCTCCGTCTCCGTCGCCGGCGGACTCGAGGAAGGTCGAGCTCATCATCATTGTAGGCCGCGTTTTTGTTTTAACGGTTATCCGCAAATACTAGATCTAGCACGAGGTTGTCCTTGAACCCCGTCATCACGAGAAGGGAGTGGAACAACGATCCCGAAGAGTGTTTTCGGTTTCTCTCTTCTCTATGCTTTTTCTGTCTTTTTTTGCTGGGTGTCTTTGTTTAAGAAAGAAGGGGGGGTTCTTGTTATAGGCAGTTAAGAAGGCGGCAGACTCGTAGTCGCGAGGCTGGTCGGATGTCTTTTGCTGTCGACAAGCCGCAAGCCATAACGTAGCTACTCTGTTTTCTGTTCCTTGTGATTTCTTCTGTTTCTCTCGTCTGGCTTTTTTCAGTGTGAATGAGGAGAGAGAGCAGCAGACGGGAAGACCGTGTGTATACAGAGAAGGATAAAGATTCACAACTACAAACTTGGGCTGAACAGGTCCCCTTTTATAACAGAATATCTAGGGCACAAAAAACTCGAAAAGAGTGCCAAGACCCAAGGCTCGTTCGCAAAAAGAGAAAAAAATACCACCATGCATAACTACCACCAACTAATCCATCGAGGGTGGTGCCAAAGTATGAAAAGAAGCGGAGGATGGGCCAAGGGGGGATGGCATGGCATGGCATTACGACACGGAGACAAGAGAGAGGCACGAAATAATACCATAGTATGGCACATAGTCGACCTAGCACAGCACAGCCAGGACACAGACGGCCTCGGACCTGACAAGCCGTGACCGGAGTAAGAGGAGGGACGGGCCAATGTGATGCATCACAAGTTCAGGTGCTCGTTATCCTTCGCTTAAAGCATGGGCGTGAAGCTTGGAAGGGGAAAGATGCAATGGGTAACCAACCAATGTAAAGATTGATAACTTACACGCCTGAGTCAAGAGTATTCCGCAAAGGCCAATGGTCTACACGAGATGGGCTTGGCACCTGTCAAGGATGGGCATTCTGTTAGTAAATCCGGGCCCTTGGCTACCTAATAGCCACGTAAGAGCGTTTCTGAACGAGTTTCGTCACAGCCTGACTGTGTCTCTGTTGTAAACAAAAAGAGAGACGATGCTCTTATACCTCGAGTCTCACCGAGTCAGAAGAATATAATCAACCGTAACCTCCAAAGTCATGTCGTCGCGATAAACTAGGAACATGACAGGATAAAAAAAAACCTCGGGGTGGCCTGAGTGTATCCCCAGACGCTACAGGCGGGGCTGATCCCTGTAGGATGGGGTATCGTTGACTAACCTCAATCTCGTTTGCCTTGGAACAAGTCGTGCGTGGGGAATAGCCTCCTTCGCAAAGGCCATGTTTAGTTTTGCTTTGCGCCCTGTGAAGTTTTGAAGCAAGTGGTCACGAGCCGGCCTCAGACTCTGACAAATTCCGAAGCCCCGAGTCGAGTCGAGTCGAGTCGAGTCGAATCGAATAGAACCCACTATCTTTTTTTGTGTTGCGTTTGGTTCTTGGGTAATGAGATCCGGTTGTTGAGTCATCGCGTAGTATTTATGCCATCATTCAGAGGTAATTCAGACTTTTACTGTTGTATTTTTGTTTGGCAGAACCAATGACCGTAGGTTATCATGAGAGTGAAGAGAGAGATCCTGCTATTCAGGCTTGGCCTTGTTAGGTCTGCCGCATGCCGCGTGGTACAGACATTGGCATGCAGCAACCGATGATCGTATCAGACCACCCTGCAACGGCTAATGTTGCTGTATACGTTGATGATCCTACGGTACTGCAGTCTACTCTGGGTACATGTTCAGTCTTGTCGGTTCTTGGAAACTAAAAGAATCTGGGGTAATGGATGGACAAACGTGGCCCCCGTTATTTGGTGGTGTTGGCACTCGTCAGCTAAGATCAACCAACGTCTTGACAGTTCAACCCCCGAGTGTTGTGCTGTACCCTCGACAGCCGGCCAGCAGCCATCGAGAAGATATTGTCTCTTTCAAATAGTTTGTAACTCTGTTCGTTTCATACACTTCCTTGCTCTCCCAAGTTACAACTCGTTAGTGTCTTTACTCAATCCTCTCTTTCACAAGGCTTCACAAGCCCATCCTACCTACGTACCAAAAACACCCAAGAAAATATATACGTCTCCTACGACAACACCCCCTATCAACCCCAAGAATAAACATCATGACCGTCAGCCAAACCCTCAACCTTCCCTCAGCCCTACCCGTTGCGGAGTCCCCCATGCCTTCTGAACCAATTACAACACCATGGCAGGGGTTTTGCGTCTTATTTTCATGACATCCCCCCTGGGGAAAAAGAGAACGTCTCGTTGTTTATTTCCAAAAACTTTATCTAAATGGGTAGATCGGTAAGTGGACACTGCGTGCGTGGGTAGATCAAGATTAGGATCAAGATCTGATCTGCCTTGGCTAGATCTGTGTGTGCTCGGGTGCATGATCATGAATATGATACTGACTTGTTAGTAAAGGGGATAATGAAGGAGAGGTACACAGGGAGAAGGGCGGTATCACGAATAAGTGACTTCACAAACACCATCATCACCCAAATCAACCTACACTCAACCATGGCACAACTCAGAGATAGTGACACTCCCAGGCAACAGTATCAGAAATAATTCAATGTGATTGAAAGATATATGGAGTAAAAAGGAACGGATTGCTATACGATACACGAGTCGCCTCGTAGGTATTACTCGTCACCACCAGCTGTAACCGCCTTGGGCTCTGGGGTCTCAGTAGCAGCAGCAGGCGCCTCAGCAGTCTTGACGCCGTCCTTGGCTGGAGCGGAGACATCAGCAGTGTCTTCATCGCCCTCGGCGTCCTCCTCGTCGCCTTCAGCTTCAGCATCATCGTCGCCTTCTTCCTCCTCTTCTTCCTCCTCCTCGGCGTCGCCATTGGTTTCTTTGGTGTCTGCCTCGGCTGTCTTGCGCTTCTTTACAGGAGGCTCGGCTGAAATGATATAGTCAGCATTTGGCTCGATATCATAGGCCGGTTGCCAGGCTCTTGGAAGAGACCATCTAACTGGTAAAATGGAACATGAAGGGATGGAAGTATGTATTGGTGGCGAGCTCTTCCAGAACATCGATGATCACTTACCCTGTGCATCAGCTTCGTCGTCTTCCTCATCTTCCTCCTCCTCCTCAGCGTCCTCGTCCTCTTCGCTTTGCTCTTCTTCGTCTGCGGTGGAGACGTACCTATTCACATGTTGTCAGCCAATCGTCATCGCCAAAATGCAATCATCAACAACATGCTTCGATCGCGAAATCGCACAGCAGCAAACAATACCAAATGCAAGAAGAAACGCAATGCGATCGGAAAATACCGCAACTGACACGTGGGCATGGTTTCAATCGCGAAATAATTCGCATCGCATTGGATCGTATCTTGTGGTGGCATGCGACATCAGCCCTACGCGCGCATCTTGGTAGGTCGCGCAACGAATAGCGCAACGATAAAAATGCGCGCGATTGGACAGTCGAAAGCTCCTCAGAAAGGCGATCGCAACAAGGTAACATGCAAAAGAAAGGCAAATGGTACTCACTCTTCCTCCTCCTCACCATCATCGTCTTCAGGGAGGGAGACAAGCTCCTCCTCCTCGTCTTGCTTTCTCTTGCGGGACATGGTGATAGTTACTCGTCTGTGTGATGTATGGGAGTCTGTACAATGCGATTGACAAGTTCAGGAGATCAAGGCGCTTCTCTCGGGGGGCAGAGGAGGGTTTTAAAAGGTAGACAAGGCACAGCACGAGATAGAGAAGCTAGGTAAAGCAAGAATAGAAGAGAGGAGAGAGAAAGAGATCCAGGGGGAGTGGGAACGGCAAAGGGTGGGAGAGGCTGCGCGTGCGCACTACACAAGAGCGAGAGGAGAGGAGCTGGAGCTGGAGCTGGAGGGCGAGAGCAACAGCTACAGTGACAATGGAGCGATAGACAGCCCGAGAGCTTGCTTGTGTGAGAGCTCTCAATCCAGCCAATTGCGGCTGTCACAGCCATCCCAACATCACTGGATACACTCCATGACACTATGTACGGACATCACTAACGAGATTCGTGTATGAATACATGGGAATGCAAGGAAACAATGCGACGCCCAGAGGTACAGTCCCACGAGCCTGTCATCGAAGGATGGATTGGGTGGCCCAGCTATGGTGTGGACAAGCTACCCGGAGGTAAGCTACCTTACCTACCTTGCCTTGCCATGCCATATTACGCTGCTGCTGCAAGGCAAAAAGCTTTCTGGCCGCTTGCGAACCACCAGATCAGGTCCGATCAGGGCGACCAAGACGCGCAACAGACGTGCGTCCAATCAAGAGAGAGCTAGCCGAGTTTATCTGCTATGTACCCGGAAAGCATCGATGGCGGCTGGCTTCTCGGATTTGGGTTTTGCCTCTCCCGTCTTAGTACCAAGGAACAAGAGGAGAAGGAACTGTAAAGAAACGCCAAAGGCGGGGGAATGCCCGCAGGCTTGATTGAGGAGAGACTGAGGGAGGCAGAGAGCTTGGGGGACGCCAGTTGACTTCCGTCCGTGGCTGGGCAAACAAACAGCTTTGCCGGATATGTGACGTAGGACTTTCACATTGTAGCCCAGGCTCGCTCAGAGTTGGGTGGAAGTGTCTCGGAAATTCATTCTCGCCGGGAACGAACTGGGTCCTTTTGTTTGTTTGCCATTGCCTCTCTCTCCCGCCCTTGTTTCGTTTAATGATGTGCTGTACAGAGTAAATTCATAGAACCAACGTGAGAAAGGCACAGTGCAATGATTTTCCGTTCTGGTTTCTGTCCTCGAGGGGCTGATACATGCCCTTGTCAGCAGCTATCGAGTCAACAACAAGGACGAACGGAGCTCTCTTTCAAGCTCTGTAACATCTCACTTCTCCAAGAGCTTGGGGGAAGCTTGGACCTTGTTCATTCTGGGAATAAGTAAAACCGGGAGCGGATGGCGGCGCAGGTTTCTCCGGCTCGTAATGCTTCAAGGATGATGCGCAGGTGAGACGAGTGCCCTTGAACCGAACCGACGTTGGCGTCGGAGGGTTCGGTGGTGCGGCCGAACAGTTGGCGTCATCGAAGAGTGATATGATGAGGAGCTTGATGTCCGGTCACGTGTCGTGGTGGTCCGTGCTTCAGCACGAGCTACCCTAGAGCCCTCGTCAGAATGTTTGGTTTGGCAGTTTGGATTCGTGGGTGCGCTCAAAATTGACGGCCTTTTTGGTGACAAGTTCTTTTTGGTATTTACTTTCTGCCTTTTGCTTTTGTTTTGAAAACAATTCTTGCGCGCCCTGACACGTGAGGTTGACGCCGCTCAGCTGCATGACATTACGATTTGCCCTTCAGAGCTTGCAGCCATGTGCTTGATTCCTTGCCTCTCGCTGGCTGGACGACGAGACCAAAATCCGGCCATTACTTAAAGAAGAGTATTAAGATGATCAATGCGAGAGTTTGATACCAGAATAAGGGAAGGGAAGGCAAAAAGCAAAGAGACACGGACAGTCTCAGGTCTGAGCGGAGACAATGTCTTGTTCTCCCTGCTTCCGTCCCGCGTTTCCGCCTGCCCTTTCCTCGCTGGCGTTATTTCCAGTTGATGTCGATCTTAGCATTGCATGAATAGTTTATTTGGAAGATTACAGTGGCTTGAAGAGCCATTGGCTCTGAGCATTGCAGCTGTATCAAGTCACGGGTTATTTGATGCATGCAGATATCCATATCATGAGGTCCCGGGTAGGCCGCCAGGTCACTCAGCATGCAACCAGGAATCCCAGAATCCTGGACTCAGGGCTTACAATGGTGATACCAAGCCACGATAACCAAAGTAAATTGAAGACCCTTCATTTGAATCTCGTACTGAGAGACATTTACCATTTGACGACTGAAACGTCCGTTCCCGAGCGAATTGGGGTCGCACGGAATTCAGCTGAAATACCCTGAACTTGGCCACGACCCTTTTGCATTCACTTCGAGTCTAGCTTCACCTCAACTGTCTCTACTATCGAGAGGCCAAGACGGGAACCGTTGTCTTTGCCTGCGCAATCTGGGTCTCTTGAGCGAGACCAGACCCTTTAGTAATGAACGAGGCGTGATCCGCTGGATTGCTAGTTCGGGGTGGCTGCGCCTCGGTCATCATATCAAGACACGACACGGACGCGCGTGATAGAGTGTCGAGTGTTTTGTTTGTATTTGCATAAACATAATATGTCACTCTTCCCTGGACGACGGGCGGGTGATGACGACGGGAGAACAGATCATGACCCGGTGGTTCGGAGTGGGCATGTGTAATTTGGACGTTACCGAGATGAGCTTCGGCATCTAGTATGGATCTTAGAAACATGCATGATTTCTTGTGCACTTCACCACGCTGTCTCACATGCTATTAACGCATGTCTTGTATAGTCTCTCAACTGGAATGTGAAATCTCATATCATGAGGACATCTGACCACATCTCGATCGATGGAATACGCAACTCTGACGAGCTACTGTCTAAGCCTTGCGATCCTTCAATTAATCTGTGCTCAGCAATTGTCAGCATACGTACTCGAATGCTAGCAAGCCTCCTTCGCCTAAAAGATGCACTTGTCGATGGATGCCTCGTGCTTGACGGTCCAGCTCATCCCATTGACAAGGTTTCCACTCAAAAAGCGGGGAGTCTTAGCCGACTTCTTCAAAGGGTTCCAGAAGAACGCGCTCTGTTGATGACCAAGTCACGTCAAGGCCAGTCTGATTTCCGATCTTTGTACACAAGACTAGGTTAATGTTATGTTTACTTTTTAGGCTTTGTAGCTGCAGAACAGAGAGATTAGCAGAGGCTTAGATGCCCCCGCATGAGTGGTATTTCTTCACTGAGTCTGCACTAAAGCAGTGAGATGGAGTTTGTAAAAACGTTGAGGTTTCCTTTTTGTCAGGCTATTTCGCCACGCTGAAGTCATTCTTACTTGTACACTGAAAGATTCCCCTGAAGCCAGTGGAGATTGTCAAGAAATCGCCGAGCGCAAGGCAGACGCAGAGATTCTTCCGTTGACAAGACGAAATAATCACGGAGCACGGAGCGAGACGAGTTGACAGTTACATAATCCCTGCGTGTCATCTCGATTCCATGTAGATCCAAGAATTCGAACTTGACCAGAAGCTCACCGGAAGCAACAAGGGTCAGATGGATCCCACCAGAGATGATCGGTGCGGTCTTCCCTCCGCATAGAATCGATTTCAAATCGCTGGGAGCACTGTAGTAATGCAATCGTGATAAAATCGAGATTGGACAGGTAACCCGCGCGGACTCATCCGTCCATCCATTCATTCATATTATTACGGTACGTCAGCAGCGCTATGCAACACAACACGGCCCCAGGAACATGGACTCGGTGCACTTGGGTTAACTTAGTCTGATTAAGTTCACTGGGATCATGGATGGATGAATAAACGGCTGAATGTTTCTTTGTTTTGTGCCTTGGAAGTTGTTCTCTCATCGACGTAATAGCTGATGGATAATATCGTGGATACGATCTGAAGCTATTTCATTAATTTCCAAATGTTTGGCTTAGTTAGCCTTAGCTAAAATGCATGGGGACAGAAAAGAAAAAACCAGGGTTGCATGGTGTCCCTGCAGTGGAATAAGATCCAGGTACCAAATCGTTGTAATTGGCTACGTTTTTTCTCACCCCATCCACTCTTGATCTGTCTTTTTGACGCCATCAAATGGCCTGCTCTCTGGTACTGCCTCCAAGGCAGAATAAGCCTAAGCAGAGAAAAAAAAGGGAGATGACTACCCGATGTGGGTAATCTACCAGTCGGGCATCCAGTCCGCGACGCCGCTTGTGTTCCTTTTGGACTGACGGAGCGACGTTAACGTGGACGGGAGGAACCCGTTGAGACGGTGCAGCGCCTTTGGGTCGGGCCCCTTTGCCGGAGGATGGGCTAACGAGAATTAGAGAGACGGGCTTGAGACGGTGGTTTTCAGAAACTCTCTACGCGAACAGATGCATATTATTCAGATTGCCTACTATGGATATTTTTTGTCTGTTCTACCTTTGAGAAACCCCTTTCGTCCAATGAATTGTTGAGGGGTGGTGCCATCGCATCTCAATGGCTTCAACTTGTGCTCAGAGGCTGTTTTGGTGAGAGGGGTAAGTTTAATGAAGGCACTTTGAACCCCAATGAGGCTTGAGTGAATGAGACGAACATAAGGGATGAAAAGTATGTATATGTTGCGTGATATTATATGCTGCCTCTAAGATATAGTCGATGCAGGCCATCATCATAGCGGCGCTATAGTGTAGATGATATGGACTGCGGTATGTGAGAAGTGACAGTCTATGGCTGCTTTGCTCATGATCTCCTGCTCGTATCAGCTAACCCTGGACCTCTTTTTGAGATTCATCACAAACACCAGATCGTCTGGATTGCCTCTCTGCCTTTCGGTGTGGTTCATGTTACGTTAGCTAAGACTGTTCTATCCAGAAACGCGTTCCCTCCCTTCAGTTTGAACATCCTCGGATTCACAAGCACCGTTTTCGCATATGGCATGACATGAGCCGTTAGAACAGAACCCCTGTTTCTCACAAGCCTCTCAGTATCACAACTAACACCACTAAGCATATTCGTCCATGATTACGCCACTGAACCAACCAATTCGATCTTGACTGACTGAATGTTTCTCTCTCTATTCTCCCAAACCTGGTTCCATGAAATCATCACCCTTGCTCTCATTCCCAGACCCAGACCCCCGCCATCCCCTCCAGGCCTGTTTAGGTCAACTGACTCGATATTGGGCCCCCCTCTCACCAGCAATTTAGCGTGCGAAAAAAGACCTTCCCAGCTGAAAGGGACCCAGCAAAAGAACCAGAGTTGCTTCCCCGGGGACACCATTCGGCCAATGGGTGTTGTCTGTGACCTTTTGGTCGACTCATTTTCGTCTTGGTCATAGATCGGGGGATAGTTAGAGTTGAGAGAAGAAGGAGGGTGACCAACGGGATAGACCAAACGGAAAAGACGCCGCAGATGCAGGGTGAGAGTGAATGTGAATGTGAATGTGAAAGCCACGAGGCATGCATGTGCCGCAGACCACCCATACAATCCAACGGTCACAGTCGTACAAATCACATTGGAGGGCCTCGTTCGATCTTTTTTGTCAACCTCGCGCCCCTTTGCTCCCAGGGCTCCCTTTTTGGTGGTAGGTAACGTAGGTGGTGGATAGAACCACCATTGGCCATTGGACTTTTACTTTTGATGTGCTTCTTGGGTCTCGTCTCGTTTCTTCTTTTCCCCGCGCCACCTGCTACTGCAACTGCAACTTTGTGGCTCTTCTGAGTGAGTCCAGTTGCTCTCTCCCTTGTCTCATTTCTCTGTTCCCTGGATTTCTCTCCGTCGGGGGCTGTCCACTTCGCCCAAGACAAGACAAGACTTTTTTGTCTGATATACATACTACTATACTCCCCCGTTTGAGCAAACAACAACAAAATCAATGCACGATCCAAGCTTCGTCCCTCCCTCGAACTTAGCTTCTCGACTTCCAAGTTTGCAAATCGATTCAACCTCCGATTCTCGGTTCAATCACTCGTTTGGGTACATCTCGTCTCCCTTTAGAGCCGGAGTTCTCATTACAGCGGCGCCCAAGCTCCCCTGCTGGTGCTGTTAGCGACGAATTAACCCCCCTGTCGGCTGGTTTTTGGGCCTGGGCTGGGGCTGCGGAACATCCTTGTCGTCGAAATTCAACCTACCCGCCCTGCCAATCCAATCCGGCTTCCCCGTCCCTGTACAGAAAGTTAACGCTCCGTGCAGGGTGCTGGCTGTGCTTCCTTTGCGTATTTTGCGAGTTTTTCGCTCTTAATGTGCTCTTAGACCTGGACTTGGACCTGAGCACAGGCTGAAGCCATTCATTTGTTCTTCTCATCACTTTCGAAGCTGGGACTGGATGCCGACTGGGTTGTTTTGTCTGTGTCAAGACGAAATTCGGCGTCCTTTCTTTTAACTTGACCTAACCGTGGGGTCCATCGCTTGACGCCCATCATTTTCCACAGGAATCATACAGCCCACACCGAATCCGCCTTTTCTCTAAAGACCGACTCTTTCTCACATTCGTTCTTCAGCACCGGATCGACTTCTTGGTTAGATAGCTGTGCTTGTGACTTAGGTTCTCGCCATCATTTTTTTGTGCGGCTTGTTTCGAAACTCTGGAACGATACTCGAACCCTCGCTCACGAACCGTCGAAACCTTGACTACCAAAGCAACCGCCTCTTTTTGCTTCTGGCTCGGCCTTTGCCCAAATTCCAGTTGCAGATCGAATATCTTGTTCTAGAACCGACAGCGATGGCCAAGAGCTACTGCTGCATTTTCTCAAATACGATCTCTTCATCTTCAGATATCTGCGCTGCTACGGTCGGCGCACCTTGCCGGAGGACGCAGTACAGTGACTAACTGAACCAACGTTACCAACCGCATCACCGACGAAACGACGAACACGACCCAAAAATTTCGATACCCTTGCACGCAAAGCGAAACCCCGTTTTGTATAGCAAATCTATACCTGCCCGCTGGGCGACCATAGATTTTGCCAGCCTCTGGCGCCCAGCAGCAGCATCCTGATCCCACGACTGCCAAGTGCATCACACCATGGCTCCCCTCGCTATTTCTGTACCCGACGCTCCGGGTTCACCACAAGCAACCCGAGGCAAGTTTGCCTTGTATGGTAATCGGCAGCGGGATAGTGAGAACAGCAGCCTTGCACCAGGGACCTCGACAAGTGATGCATCACCTTATGCATCGCCTATGACTTCACCATCAATGTCTCCGTTAGCATCTCCTCGGGTTCAGATAGTGCCGTTTGGATCCGCCTACCGCCATACTCGCCAACCCTCTGATGAGTCTCTGTCACATTTACCTCCTCTGCCAGTTTCACCACGATGGGATTCAATGTCAAACCCTTCAAGATTTATTCTTGGACAGTCAATATCACAGCGAGCAGGATCACCATTTGACTCTCCGCACTCGCCGTCACCTTTAAGCTACGATACTGCGGCAAGCACTCCTGTGGAATCTCGAAACACGTCTCCGACATTTCTGACATCCAAATCGTCACTGGCTGACCTGCGCGCCTACGACAGCCTGCCACCCACCGTGGAGAACTTCTCGCGGCCGCGGAAGCAAAGTATCCGCCAGCCAATGACAGACGCGGCTAAGCCACGTCCAGTCCACAGCACCCTGGCTACCTCTACCTCTACCGCTACCGCTACCGCGACTGCGACCGCTACATCGCCCTCTACCCCCGGCCTCAATTCCGCCGACCAGTACCTCGAGCTTGTATCACCTTCGCAACATCCCTTATGGCCTGCTCCTCCACGTCCCCGCGGTCCTTCAGTTTCATCTTGTCAGTCTTCATCTACCTACCACTCGGTCCTATCTCCACCTTCCAACGACTTTTATGAGCCTCGAGCGCCCCGTGCTCGGACGGCCAATGGTGCGACAGCTTCCGCCGCACGGCCACCATTAAGCTACTCCAACCCAGGGTCGGCCTCACCGAGCCCTGTCGTCGCCCCGTGGATGAGTGGTGAAGAATTCAGATCGAGCTTTCGCTCCCAATTCACAGAATCTACTGCTCCAGGAACTGCAGTAACTGAGAGAAGTAGTGTCCTTACAAAGGACAGCTCCGTTACATCTTTATATCCGAGCCCTGAAGGCGAAGGGGAGCAAGAAGCCAACCCTGAAAACGACATCGACAACGACCCCGAGCACGACGAACCGAGCCTTGAGGATGTTATGGGCATGTACGAGCAAGGTTTCGACGACGACGAAGACGACGTGCACTACCCTGATTATCACAACAGAAATTCTCGCCCCGTGACATCAACCTCAGACATGGATCAGCGACACAGCATCAGAGACGATGCAGATGACGAGGACTTCCCTCAACGCAAGGTACAAGAGTCCAACTCGACCCTTGACATGGAGATTCGGATGTCCAAGATGATCTTCACCCACCCAGCCTTCACATCATCAGTACCTCATATTGCAGAAAACTACGGTCGCGGAATGAACGAAAAGCGAGATTCAGCCAAGTCATTGGACTCTGAGCCTTCTCTTAATGAACAACCTTCTTCTGCTGTCGAACCAACACCTACAAGCGCACCACCCGTCTCCGCGCCCCTCTCACCTGTTCGTGAACCTTCCGAGCGACCCGAAACCCCTGAATCTGGACGCAATATGGGTTACGCTTCGGAGCCCGCACCTGAACCAACACCGACAGCAGCACCCGCACCCATTCCTGAACCTCTGCCTGTACCTGAGCCAGTGTCAGCCCCTCCACCACCTGTTATGACACCTGAACCCGTCGAGCCTGAGGACCCTGGCGCTCGTGACCGATACGGCTTCAAGAAGGCGAACCAGTACGTGACGCGGCAGCAATACGATGCCTGGAATGCTGGATACACCGAGTACCTGGCACGCCGTCGGAAGAAGTGGAATGCCTACCTCAAGGATAATGCACTCATGACAGATCACCCCAACCGATTCCCTGCTCCCAACGCAAAGACAAAACGCTTTGTTCGCAAGGGCATTCCTCCCGAATGGCGCGGTGCAGCTTGGTTCTACTACGCTGGTGGTCCCGCCATTCTGGCAAAGCACTCGGGTCTCTACGACAAGCTAACAACTAAGCGAGCTAAGGACGTTGACGCTGAAGCTATCGAGCGAGATTTGCATCGGACATTCCCTGACAACATTAAGTTTAAGCCTCCCGGCGGGATGGACACGGCATCAAGCAGCGCTAGGGAAAGCCAGTCAACAATGTCGGACTCTACTCGGGGATCCAGCCCAGCGCCTCTCAATGTGGACGGAGAGACACCAATCATCACCTCTCTTCGCCGCGTACTTCATGCCTTTGCAGTCTACAACCCTCGGATTGGATACTGCCAGAGCTTGAATTTCCTTGCTGGTCTTCTTCTTCTGTTTGTCGATACTGAGGAGCAGTGCTTCTGGCTTCTCAATGTCATCACACGCATCTACCTGCCTGGTACCCATGAGATGAGTCTCGAGGGCTCCAAGATTGATCTGGGCGTCCTCATGACTGAGATGCGCACCTCGATGCCTGCTGTCTGGGACAAGGTCGGCGGCGAGCTTGAGGCTGATCCCAACTCACGACCCTCGACAAGTAAGTCGATTCGCCTCACTCGCTCGCGTCGCAAGGAACTCGCACGCATGTCAACACCAACAGACCGACTCCCACCAATCACTCTTTGCATGACGGCCTGGTTCATGAGTTGCTTCATCGGAACGCTCCCGATTGAGACTACTCTCCGGGTGTGGGATGTCTTCTTCTACGAGGGCTCCAAGACTCTATTCCGCATTGCACTGGCCATCTTCAAGCTAGGCGAGAGCGAGATTCGGGCTGTAGCCGATCCTATGGAGATGTTTGGTGTTGTGCAATCGATGCCACGCCGACTGATCGACGCTAACGCCCTTATGGAGGCTTGCTTCAAACGACGGAATGGCTTCGGGCACCTCAGCCAGGTCCAGATTGACGAAAAGCGCCAGCAACGACGAGCTAAGGCGCAGCTGGATCGAGTCCGTCAGGGCAAGACATGGAACGTCGGATAGGCGGAGTTGGAGGACAGCCACCACTGTCTACCCCAACCCGAAACACCAGGAAATTAAACATCTGAGCCGCGTCAACATCATCACATCATCTCGATCCCTTCGACACTCCTTCAATATCTCCTTTTACTACCTCACTTCTTTCTCATTTCGGTACACCTTGGCTCGCACTGAAACAGGTCTGAGCCACCGAACCTTATCATGGAATGGCGTTTCAATGGAAGGCATGGTCTATTTCTCGATTTAGCCGGCATTGTGTCTTCGTTTTTTTCTTTATTCACTTTCAATATCAACCTTCCTTTCAAAAATTTCCTTTATTTCCTTTTCAGCTTACCCCAATATCTGGGGGAGCTCATTTACAATGTCTCAAAGCAGCGGGGAGGGATCAGCGTTGGACGGCTGGAATGTACAGGATGGAATGGAACCTAAAAAAGGAAACACTGTTTTATACTTGATGACGATGGTTTACGGCTGCATTGCGACAAGACAAAAAAAGCACCACCAACCTCACAGCACTCTTGTAGGGAAGAAAAAAAGTCTTCCTACGGAGGGAGAGGTATGGCTAGGATGCAAAGGACTGGCAAAGCCAGGCGGTGTCTGGTTTTCATATAGATGGGGAGGGAAAATTACGTATGAACTGGGTAGAACCTTATTGTCGAGGAGTAGATTTGGGGGATAACCTTTTTTGATACCCTAATGGAATGAAAGATAATTACATGACTGTTCTGTTCGTTCTCTTTGCACTACGCGCGTGGTCTATTAATGTCTCACCCTTATCCACATGCCTCGATCTGTCTGAGACAAAAGCTAATCGGGCTATTTGCTCGTGATGAATGGTAATGTCTCATGATGAGTCTTGTGAGCATGGCCAGAGTGAGACAGCCATCAGCCATGTTGCGCTGAAATGACTGAGAAGGGGAGACTTGGTATGCTGACACTTACACTGATCTTGAGAATGGAGTCTTGTAAGTAGGATGAAAAATAAAGCGTCAAAAGTTAGCGCGCACTACAGAAAACGTATCAGTCTGGATTTGCATCATTTGGGACTAAGATCCAGCTTCAGCTATGGTGGCTTCAATCAACAAGTTTCACGATAGAGTATGACAAATAATGTTGCTTACCAGGCTCGCTCTTGAGAAACTCTACGTATACAATAGCACGTCTTTTGCCATGATGGTAAAGAACTTGCAAAGATTACCTGATATGCACGAGTCCACGATGATCTGAAGGACTTTGTGATAAGAGAGAAGTCGTCTTTCGCCTTTGTAGTTCATGTGTATTTTCATTTCCAATAATGATATACTGACAGAAAGCCCGGAGAGGCATCAATATACATCCTGTGCGTTCGCTATTCCATTTAGCTCATCTCGCCCTTTTCAAGCATTCGCTATAAAATTCAAAAGAACCTAGCAAGACGCCTCCCGATGCGATGCAACCAGTTTCTGAGCCATCGTCGCTATTGTTGCTCCCCCTCCGCCTGGTCAGCCGATTCGACGACATCTTTCTCTACACCAGCCCGGAGTTGTTCCTGTTCTCGTTGTCTTAGTATTGATTCCCCCATTCTTTCCCGTGCCTCTACTCCTTGCTCTAGACTTAGATCGTCCAAAGACACTCCGGGGTGCACCATTCTAGGACCTGTAGCGTGTATCAGACTTTCTGCGACTGGTGCGTGTGGTCTGAAATACAATTGAGGTGCAGGGGCGGTAGGCGCAGGCATACTGGAAGGTACTGGTGCTACGACGCCGCTCCCGTTGTTCCCAAGACTGCCATTCTAGGCAACCGGAGGAAAGTCAGGCGAACCCATTGCATACATCTCAACATGTTTCTTGGCGTTTTTATCAAACTCGGCGCGGTTGCTCTGATACTCTTGAGCAATTCGCTCCTCGAGGGGGTCGCCGATCTGGGGCTCCTCTAGGAGGTTGCGAAGGCCCTCGAGAACAGCGCGGAGCTGTGTGCTGGGTTTCCAAGCGTCGGGCTTGAGGAGGCCAAGGCAGATGTTGCCCTGGCCGTCGTTTGTGACGTTGGGGTGATAGATTCGAGTGATGAACTTGACGACAGGCGGCTTGAAGGGGTATTCAATTGGCAGGGTCAGGACGATTCCGAATTTGCCTGGGTGGTAGGGTGATGACTCAGGTGCCGTGAGCGTAACATGCCAGGTGTAGATGGTCTCATCAGGAGGGAGGGAGATGGAGAAACCCTCAGGCGGGTTTTGGGAAATCTCACCGAATTCCTGGGATATGTTAATCGGTGGTATTGAGGATGGAAAGGAGGAGGGTTTACCTTTGTGATACGTTTGGACATTGTCGGACGATGTAGCTATTAGCTAGCTTATGGATGGGAGATGATGGTGTGTCTCTTCTTCACTTGCGGGGATATTCTCTTGATGATGATGATATCAAGAAAGAGTTGAGCGATAGACTGTTTGCGTGATGTAGATGTTGATGTTGAAGTTGGAAGCAAGAGGTAGAAGGAAAGGAAAGGTGAGGTATGACGATGGTGGGGTACTGTTAGTACCTTGCTGTTGGAGGCAGTAGCTCTCGATGTACCTACGAAGCTTAGCGTACCTTACCTGTAATCCATCCCCCAAGAAGCAAAAAGACTTCTGATGCTAAGCCCAGGCTGCCAAGATTAATTGGTCTTAACAACTGTTAACATATACTAAATTTGCCTAATTCTTTTCCAACTGATGATAAGGATCCTACGGGTTTTGTTTGCCTCTGTTCTCAAGCTTCTGTGGGGCTGCCTTCTTGGTGAAACGTAGTGGATCAGTCAAGCCATGAGCAAGAACTTCTATATTGCTTCAAGGAGGCACTTCCGTTACCATAGATAATGGCGGGACCCTGGAAGGAATGATCTGAGAGACGCAGGGTACTGTACTGCAGGTGAATGTTTGAAGAAAAAAGAAGATGTGCTGCCTCGCTTTATTACGCCAAGATATGGGATAAGATTCAGACAGACTCGACTCTGATAAACAGTCGAGAGAATGCAAGTAATCGGATATAGAATTGAACAGATGCACATTAGTAGAGCCTGGCTGCCGGAGCACAGCATACAAGGCACTCACTCTGCTTCTCGAGAGGAGACTACTTTCACCCATGGATGAGAAGGAATCTAGCTAAAGAGCATCAGGCATCGCAGCTGTTCGACACAGAATCAAGGTTACACAATAACAAACCAGATACTGAGGGCCATGCTGCTCATACAAATACAAATCGCATTACTATTCTTCAAACACTGAATCACACATCACCCAGAAACTCCCTGAACGAAACTTTTACCCTACCAAGGACTTGAATCGTCAATTAGCTTGCTTCCTATACCACGCACGCATCTCCCCAATGTATATCTAAACATCCATCATCCACAAACATCCTTTTGAAACAGACCATATCGCTCAATCCTAACCGTCGGTACCGCTGCTCCTGAATGTCGCGCACAGCGCAGCATAGTGATGTGTGAGATCCAGCACATTCTGCGGCAAGCTGGTAGCTTGAATGATGCTCCGGACCTTCACTGCTCCCTCGTCCTCGATCAGAGTCCGTATCGTGTGCAGCAGCTCAGGGCTGAACTCGCTGTACCATCGGTACTGCCATGTCACTAGTCGGATCACGGATGCCACAGTCTCTCTTGTGCTCTTAGTTTTCTCAAAGACACGTAGGATGCCGGCGAGGGCCTTGGGGCTGAAACGGATTGATAGGCATGCGCGGTACGCCTCGACAGCTTCGTCGACGTGCTGGAGACGCTCGGCGAGAGAACCGAGGATCTCCCACTCCTCTGCCGACTTCTTGTACTGCATCTGCTGGGCGCGGTACTGAGCCATCTGGGTACGCCAGATTGTGTAGACACGCAGGTCTTCGTAGAGCACCATGAAGAGGCTGTCTAGCCAACGCTCACAAAGGCGCTTGGTGTTGAGCTTGGACAAGTGCTCATCATTCTTGGTTGTCTGTGGATTGTTAGTATTGGTCATGTATGGCATGAAGATAAAGCCTACCTCGCTGTCCGCCTTTGCCTCGCCTGGGTCGATGACATTAGAAGGCTTCTCGATCTTGTCCTGTTCGCTGGTACCGTTGGTAGCAGGGACCTCCTCGCCGGCTTCCTCAGCCTTGGAAGCGGCCTCATCAAGCTTCTCTACCTCCTCGTCCTCAGTCTCTTCATCTTGATTGACAGTCTGATCAGGTGTACCCCGTAGACCATCTGTGCTAGGAGTTCGCTTTGCCGAGGAGGCTGGCTGAGTAGCCTCCTGCTTCTCTGTGCGGTACTCATCCTCCATCACAAATACATTACTCCTGATCTTTAGAAGCTGGTCCCAACCAATCTTGGCTGTCATCTCGGTCAGGATATCGTACGCTTTCTTAAAAGTGCCCCTGTAGGATGCCGCTCGCAGGTTGAGCAAGCTAGGATCGACCTGTTCTGAGTATCGCGATTCAGGCTCGCTGTCAATCTCGTCAAGGCGAGTTTCAGGGAGAGTCGGCAAGTGAACTTCCTTTGGTTCTGGCATCAGAGGCGTGTCCTTGTCTTGGTAAGTGAACATAGGGCATGAGTTGAGAATGGTGAGCGCATTGTCCCAATCTTCCATAGCTACGTATACCTGGGCCAGTCTCGCCCAGGTGCTGAACTCGGTTGGGGCGGCGACAGTAGCGCGATCCGCACAACCAAGAGACATCTTCAGTCTTTCGTCTCTGAGCTCAGGCGTAGGGGCACTCTTGGCCTTGTGCAACAAGAATTCTGCTTGAGTGTCGAGCATGACATAGTCCATTGGAGTCTCTTGCAAGGACTGGTGAAGCGTTCGGACCCCAGCAACTTCCTCGTGTCCCATGAACATGACCTTCGCTAGGAGAGATGATACCTCGACGCTTTGCGTTCGAAGCTTCTCAAACAAGTTGATTCCAGAGGCATAGCGCCCGGTTGTCTCGAGGTACTTGAGCAGACCCGTAGTTAGGTGATTCGACACGTTGGTAGGCACCTGAACCACAGAATCGGAACCCAGCTGCCATCCTAGAAAGTTGGTTAGCATAGGCAGAGTAGCCAATTTGGGGTGGCATACCCCTGAAGAAGAGCTGTTCTGCGGCATGGAGGAAACGATGCTCGGTTTCAGTGTTTGTAACAGGATTGAATCTTCGAACACCCATAATCTTTCGAATGGTATCGCCGCTACCATCGTCTGCGTACGAGTAAGCTCGAAGAACGCTGCATAGATAAGTCTCCAGCCAAAGCTCCTCCGATGCTTTCCTCTTCTCGCCTCGTTCGTCGACGCAGTAGCTTTCTACGGTTCCGGGAATCGATACGTGTACGCGCATGTCGAGCCGGGAGAAGGCATTGTAGCAGCTATTCAGATTTAGGGCCTGCAATCGCGAATGCAGGGGCGCATAGGCGTCATGACGTACCAGTAGACACCCTCGACAATCTTATTTGTCGCATTTGGCCCGGATTCTTTGTAGGTTAGGGTATTAATATATGCTGCTAGACTCGCAGAAGAGGATGCATCGACACCGGTAACATGGTGGTAGACGCCAGTCTTTAAGAAGTCAGTTCCTGGTCTCCCTTGCGCCGAGGAGCTTGCATACCTGTTTAGCTGGGTTTCGCACAGCATGCTTGAGTAGATGAACAAGATCGGGAGGACCAAGTTCTCTTAGGCCAGAAAGGGATTCGGTTCGTGCATCGATCGACTCGTGGAGGATCTCCTCGGTGATTCTATCTCGAGATTAGCTACTTGAACGCCAAGAATATCGAGGGTGTTGCGCACTCAGGGACCGCTGGCGCGACCATGACGACGAGCTCCTCGCGAACCGCTAATGGAAATCAGAGTCGAGATTGAAGCGAGGATTGTCGAAATTGACTCGTCCGGGGAATAAAGAGGGGAAAAGTCGAGGTCGGTTGCGATCTCTTTGTTCTCGAATCGAGAACGAGAACTGCGGAGCTGGCGTAAGATGTTGAAGCCAACCGTTGGTTGCTGGTCCCTCCCTAAGATCTGGCCTTGCTCCTTGCTCTCCTTGATAGCTGGACCGGGAGCTACGTACTGAGTTAGTCCAGGCCACGTTAGGGGCCGTGCAGCTCCAAACACCGCCACATCCACGTACTCCCACCGCAATAAACCGAGTCTCTATGTGGCGTAACGAGGCTGAAATGATCCGCGTCTGAGAACGCGCTTTCGTCAGGGCAATTAATGAGGTGGACGTCCGCCAAGCATGCCGAATTGACCCCAAACTCTCATCAAAATAGCCAACTTTGTTAGGATATATCCTTTGTCGCACACCCGAATGTCGGCTGTTGCTCTAGAAGTATTGCGACCGCCAATATGGTATGATACCCAATGTTGGAGAGAATCTTTGCTAATTAAATATTTAAAGCCGGCATTCCAAGCAATCAACCTCGAGCCAGAGGACAATATCGACGAGCAAATCGACACCACAAAGGAGATTCATGTGAGATTGACAGCTAACGAAACAATCGCGCACACTTGCTGACCTATTTCAGGTCGATGAAGCTCTAAAAAGGTTCCAGAATGCCTTGAAACTCCATGCACAAGGGCCCCGATCGCGCGAAGCTGCCGAAACCGCATACAACGAGCTATTCGAATCCGAAATCTTCAAATACCGAGAAGCCAAAACAGACTACGAACGAGCAGAGCGACATGCAGATGGTCAACCAGATGTGTCCAACTTGGACCATTCGCTTACAGATGGAGGGTTAGATGTCGATGCCGGAGGGGCAGATGGTGTCGCAGCCAGCCTTTCTCAAGCGCTCTACTTATCGTACAAAAACTACGGACAGTTTTTTGTCGACAAGTACAAGGACGAATCGACCTCAAATCCGGCATTCAAGGAAAAGACCCGATTGAAATATCATGACGACCATGCAAACAAAGTCTTGGATAGCTGGATGACTGCTTTGGATCAGGACCCATCCGACCCAGAGCTCTGGAGAAGGGCTGCTCGGTTCGCGGGCGCCATGAATAGTCACCGTCTCAAGCGGTTTTGTCTTGAGGCTGCGATTGAGTTGGATGACGACCCTGCTGTCGTGGAAGTTGAGCCTCCCTCCTTAGCAGAAGGCATGGCGGGTGAGCAGTTGAAAGACCAACTGCAGCTACTTGGCGATGAGATGGCTCTATCGCATCCGATAATGGCTCCATGGCTCAAAAAGAAAATGCCTGCTCTGCTCAAGCGTCACCTTGATCCCATCCCCTTTCTCCCCGATCCGACTAAGTCATTAATACCACCCAAAGACCCCGTTACTCAGGACCAGACTGCAGAAGACACAGAAATGAGGGATGCCGAGAATGCCAGCCGCAGCGATCCTAAGACAGTATCGTCCTGGGCAAGTCTTGGTGATGAAATCATAAAGCGTCTTACAAATTATACCGAGGTATTTGACATATTTGATGAAATCTTGGACAGCAGCGTGGACGAGGCTGTCGTAGAAACGCCCTCGAACGATTCTGAGAGCATCAGTTCAGAAATTCAAGTTGCGATAGGAAGGCCGATTCAGCTAGCGGAACCGTCTGAGAAGAGTAGCCCTGAAGCAGAACCTAAGGATCAAAAAGCTGCATCTGAGGCCACTGAAGACAGCCAAAAGGCTGGTGACCAGCCCAAAAAAGAAACCAACGGAGTATCAACAAGGAAACGATCGCAATCTGCAGCAGGACTGCCAGACGGCGCGGAAGAAGAGAATGCGACCGAGAAACGCAGTAAACGAGTTCGACGAAGAGAAACACTACAAGCTGAGGAATCAACTGATCCCAGCACATTAATTGCTAATCAATTACAGCCCTATCAAGGTGCTGACCAAAACCTATTCCAAATGACCAAGAGTGTACTCGAAAATCTGGGAGTGGACGACAAGTCGACCTTCGATTTCATCACTGAGCTCATCGATTCATGCGCTGTTGAAGACCGACCGGGTAAGATCGCAAATCTGGCCGCAGGGGATCTGAGCAGTGCCATTGTTGACTTTCGCGAGGAGGTCGCCAAGGTGTTCTTGCACAAGAATGAGCAAGCTCCCCTTGGCCCATCATCTTTCTTGGAGCATGCGAAGACAAGTTCTCAAGACCAGAACTCAACGCCGAGTTTCAATGAGACACAGGGCTTAAGGTCGTTTGCTACAAAGATCGGAGAATCTCGATCGTGGATGACCCCTGAAGATGTCGCATACGAATGGGTCAGAGCTGTCAGCGAGAGCTATGCAACAACCAAGTGGTCCGACAAGATGAAGCTATCTGTAGTCCAGATGCTCAACAATTCGGACGCCGCGTTGTATAAAAGAATAAATGAAAAAATGGAGTTGGCTGCTGGTTCACCCGAGAAGCTGGTCGAGCTCGAAACCATTGTCCCTATGATCTATGAACTTCATATCGACATATACGAACTCATCACCAATCCCAACAGCGTTGTGGATTATGCAACTCGTATGAAGACCAAATACCGACTCGGGCGGTGGCTCAATGTTGCTTCTGCCTACATTCAGGCACTCGATCGCCCTTCAAATGATGAACTTTCAGCACGTTTCTTATGGACCTCAGTTCTTGTGTCTTCACATTCTGAGCGGCCTGTGCGCGAACACATTCTTCTCATGTGGACATCTCTACGGGATCACCTGGTAGATGAGAATATTCCAACCATTTCGCTGCCAAACAACGTGGTCATGCCAACGATCTCCCCAGAAGCCGCGGATCGCGAAATCTCCAAGCTGACTACAATGGACTTCTTCCTCGGACTATTTCAGGATAACATGGAGGATCCAGTCTCTGTCATCGAGACGCTAGAGCCTGTTCTCAACCCTTCTTCCGTCTGCGTCCCCGACCAGGAGGCAGACTCCGAGAGTCCGGGTACTGAAGATGATGATTCAAGTTCAAGCTCGAGCTCAAGCTCAAGCGACAAGCAAAAGAAGTCACTCTCGGACTGTGCAAGTCAGAGCCTGCAAGATTTGTGGAAATTTCTTCATAACAGCAGCACAGAGCTTAGGTTGTTCCTGTGGTCACGCTTGGGAACCGCTTACCACGCTATCGGTTATCCTACCAAGCAATTCTCTTGTTATCTGAAGAGCATTGAGTTGATCGTATCAGATCTGGAAGGTGAAACATATGCCAAAACTCCGGCAGACTCCAGGAAGTTGCTCTTTATGCGCACTCTGAAATCGCTGGATGAGCTCCTTATTAGTGCACTGTATTCTGCACTCAATGATTCCACCGCTTTCGAGATTATTGACGACGCTCACATCAAATCCACCACTGCCGCGCTCGCCAAGGTCAACTGTTTACTGCACGTGTCGAGCCTCTGCGAAGATGAGGTTCGTATTGGCCTCAAGACAGATCGACCTGGCAATGCTGCTTCGAAAGCAGCTCTCCAATCACTCAAGAACAGGCTGAAGGAGATGCAGATTCGTGCATGGTGTCTCCAATACACCATGTTCAGGGCTGGCATCAATGAGGACAATTGCATAATCGGGCCCGAAAAGGACCTGGCCGACTTCCTTGCCGCCATCCACCAGGTTATTGGCATTCGCAAATTCTGCAAAGCTTCAAACAAAATCTTCCTCAAGGTTATGCGTGTCGAACTTCTCAAGCTTAAGAACATTGAGAACTGGGAAGACTATCTTGGACAAGTGCTTTACGATCTACATGGCCTCAAACTTGGTGCAGGCGTTTGGGAAGTCCAGGATCACGCCTGTCCTCCCGAGAAGCTTGAGAAGCGACAGACCATGCAACTCGTGGAGAGGGTTACTATCCTCGCGAACCGCATGCCGATGAAGGACCTTCTCAAGTCAGATCTCAAGACAACGATCGATCACATGCAGCAGACTCTTGGCCAGGCAAAGTCGACGTCTCAGATGTACCACAATCTCCGCAACTTTACTGAATACTTGAAGAGGCCCATACACCCACTGCGTCTGTACCGGGCACTTACTGGGGAAGTTTCAGTCGACGCTGTGTCTGTGAACACGCCGGAGACCATCCTCGCGACTCATGGCTGGTTCTTTTTGCTCGGCATGATGGCTCTCACCAAGTTCAAGGGTGTCGACTTGAATCGCAGACAGACTCCCGGCGCAACAGACGATCTACGTATTGGTGCGACTTTCCTGAGACTACAACTTCAGTTCACTGCAGACAGATGGGATGCCTGGTTCCGGTTGGCCGAATGCTTTGACTACGAACTGGATGAGGCGGTTCTTTGGACCGCTGATAAGATGAACAAGGACCGACCTGAGTTGGTCAAGTTCCAGCGAAATGCTATCCATTGCTATACCCTCGCGCTTTCACACTCCCGTAACGTGGAAGTCGAAACGCACGATGGAGACCCTTTGCATGACCTATATCACAAATTTGCCATGCGAATGTATGCCTCGAGCCGTGAGCCATTCGCTATGGAACCGTTCCATCACTCTGATCAAGAAAGGTACTTTATCGAGGATATGGGAGCCGGAACCTTCAAGAAGATTTTGCACCCGCAAATGAATGAGTACAAAGTCTGGAAATTTGCAGCCAAGCTGTTCAGGATGGCAATGCAACGAAAGCCAACCGATTGGAAGTAAGTTGAAGTCCCTCCGCAGGTGTATGCCGAATCTAACAACGACAGGAACCCGTATATGCTCTCCAAGTGCTATTGGAAGATGTACCAGACACCTGATGACCAACTTGATGTCAAAGACATGAAGTCCAAGATCAGCATTGAACTACTGATCCAAACACTTCAGAAAGCAGTCACGGTAGCGCATAATGCTCGACGAGGTCGGAACAGTGATCCTATCCTCGAGCCACACTACAAAATAGTTTCCATCTTACACAAGCTGGTGATTCGAGGAGACTTACCATCTAAAGACGCTGCTGCGATCTTAGCTGAGCAGCCATTTGGCTTACCTGTCAACCCTGATGACCACTTTGCTTCCTTCACAGAGCCTGAAGATTGGGAGGAGTACATTATTCGCAATCTCACCAAGCTCAGAGACAAGGATAAGTCTAACTGGCAGCATCGCATCATCATCAGGCACGCCAGAATCCTGTTCGATGAGGCCAACGAGGCGCAGGGCAGCGATAGATTAGTGGAAGCAAAGGCTGCTTTCGTTATTCTTCGGGACAGCATGGTCACTAAAACGATGGTTATGAACGTCTGGAAGTGCGATGCGGAGCGACCCGGTCGACATCACGTTTACACAGAACAATACGTTCGCTTCATGACCAAGCTGTTGGTCATTATGTCAGATCGCAATAATCTGGAGCAACTTCTCAGACGTCTTCGGAAGAAGGGTGCAGACTATTACCACTTCACCGATCTATGGCAGTCTTGCTGCATGGCTTACCTCAAGCTCTTGCGAGAAGGTTACCATGTGTCACCAGTCTCGGACGACGTGTTCAAGTCTCTTTCCAGCGAGGAGTTCGAGGTTATTGGAGAGAGAATCGCAGACTGGGCCGCAAGCGACGGTGCTGACATTCCACTGTTCAACTGCATGAAAGAAACTATCGAGCTGAAAAAGCTCAATGCCAATCTTATGAAAGTCGCACCCATCGATGATCTTCTGAACGACTGTTACTCCAGGATCTACTCTGAGATAGCAAAGACGCTGCCTGGCCCAGACCCTAGCAAGGTTGTGGAGGAGCGACACCATGCTAAAGAGGTCGCGGCCCAGCTCGAAGCAGCGCAAGCAGAGGCAAAAGCCACCAGCTCGCTCGCAAATATTCTCAATGCGCCCAATGGACAGGAGAGCATCACAGGCACAGCAACTCCCATGGAGACAGAGAAGCATGAGGCTGCACCACGGGCACGAAAGCTTGGCGTCAGACGACCCGATGTCTTGCGCAAGGCTGAGCAAGCAGTCGTCCGAGCACTGGAGGCGCCCAAGTCGAGTAAGAGCAGAGTTGGCAGTGTCTCGAGCGGTAAGCGTGGTAGCCATACGCCTGTTCAGAATGCAAGCGATGCGGGCAGCGACGAGGAAGCTGATGCTCAGATTCGGCGGGAAGCTGGCCACGACGTTGATGTTGATATGAAAGATGCTGGAGATGAGCATGAAGACGAACACGAAGAGGACCACGAAGACCATGAAGAAGAGCATGATGAGGATCATGAAGATGGCGGGGATGATGACAACGGCGAAGAGCACGCCGATGACAAGGCTGAGAGCGAGCCAGTCAGTATTCATGATTCAGCCGATGATGAGAGTGACCTCAGCGATGTCCCTGAGGACTACGATGAAGAGGTCCCTCCTGGGCTTATCTTCCCCAACCTGAGACACCATACCGATGAGTCTAGCGGTGAAGACGCTGATAGTGAAAGCGAGGGGGACGACGAAGCCGAGGAGAGCGATGGCGAGGAAGAGGCCGAGGAGGTAGCAGAGGAAGAAGAGGAACACGACGAGAGTCGCGAGGACGGTGAAGAGACTCTGGGCAACGAGGATACAGAGTTGGTGGACGGTGAAGAGGAAGAAGATGAGGTTGACGGCGATGAACGACGAGAGGATTGGGATGCAGACGATTCTGTAAGGGCGGAAGCGTGGTGATTATGTTTGCGTACGGCGAATTGGCGTCTCAGGGCAGTTCTACTGGGTATCATTATAGATAGAGGCTGGGATTGGACAAACTGCTTGCTGTATTATTATTACGCTCGGAATAAACCAAAGAAACGATTCGTTATTGTCAAGAGCATGACTCAAAAGGATGCCGTTGCACGCTTTTGATCCTGACGACACTTGGACGAGACTCGATGAGGTTGATGAAGAATACAATTTAGATCCTAGGGCCAGACCATATGGATAATAGAAGAGAAAGCCAGTCCTTCCGGAAGGACTTGATCACTACACGTACAATGCCTCCCAAACTACTCTTCGACAAAGATATCATCCTGAGCGCCATCCATGAAACCCATTCGCTGGTTGTAGGTAGGAGTCTTGCCATTGGGAGGGTTGACGTTGTTGCCTTCAGCCTCTGCAAGATATTAGTCACTGACAGCCACAAACTTGATCGAATAAACCTACGGTTCCATGCCATCATCTGCTTAGGCCCAGGGACACACTTGGTAGGGTTGTCACGGCAGTAGACAGGAGGCTTAGGCTTGCCGAGCTTCTTGGTGGAAGTACTTCCAGTGACTTTGCAGCGATGGTTCTGCATGTACATGTTTGGCTGGCCACCTGTTCATGGCGTCAGTTATGCTTCCGTATACAGGAGGAGTGACTCACAGCCGTCGGGGATCCAAAGCCACGCGCAGTAGCAGCCTTCTTCAGGGCATGCAGGCATTTCGGCTGGAACATCGTACCAAGTCTCGCGAAAGAAAGGAGAACTGCTTCGTCAGTTTTGGAACATGAGTCTTGGACTGGAGTCTTACTAGTATCGAACAGAGAAGACAACAAGGTTATCCATGGTGACCTTGCTGATATCGCTCTCGTACGAGATGGCCCAGGCTGTTCCACCAGTTGACTCAATGTTCTTGGTGTGCAACTCTCCACCTGAGCCATCACCACCGTCCATGAGACAACCACCCTCAGGACCTCTCCACGGCATAGAGCGGTTCTTGCCATCCTGCCATTCTGTAGTCAACTCTCCCTTGTAAGAGAGTGTCGTGAAGGCACGGTTGTTGGCGAGTTCGGTCATGAAGGATTTACCGGCTGGAAGCTCGAGGAACTCGCCTTTGGGAGGGGGCACGGCATCGCAGCCGCGGTCGGCTTGCATCCACCATTTGGACTTGGGGAGATCGTAGAGAGGATTCACGGCGAGGTTGGTGTTGGCGTTGTCGACAGAAGAGTCATTGCCGCCCTAGAGAGTCAGAACCAAGTGATGAGATGATGGTAGGAGAGGTTTACTTTGCAGTACATGCCCTTGTTCCAAGAAGCAATGTGAGCATTCGCAGAAGCGACGAGAGTGAGAAGAAGAGTAGAAGTATACATGATGAAAAGAACGTAATGATATCAAGATCAATGAATGGACAGTGTAATCAATACACCTGTAACGAACGAAACTACAGATCAAAGCATTTCTCATCCCAAGGTACATTTCATCAACTTATATATATGCATACCAAGCTTTGCTACACGAAACAATTACACCAAAACTCCTTTCATCTCAAGATGGTGCAACTTTGAACTTCTGGGAGCGGCCGCCTTTAAAACAACAGGGATAAGAGATGGAGTTTGGTCGCTGGCGAAACGAAAGCCGACCGATTCTCGTGCTTTTGTAACTCCGTGGCCTGCGCGAAGCCATTCGGGCTAGGGGAGGAAAGAAAACTCAGGGCCTTGATCCTAAGTGATAAAAATCTTTAGGTAAATTTAGCCTAAGCTTCGGGGACTCTTTACTAAGTTTATTTTAACCCCCTAAATCAAGGTTCGGTGTTTTCTTGCCGCCCGAGGTCGGGGCTAAAGCACGAGCGTTGAAACTTGTCAAGATCTTCGTGATCCCTGCGCAGAGCGGCCGCTTTACTGGGACGGGGTTGTTTCAGACTTTGCTTGGCCGGGGAAGGACAGGATGATTTTTGGGATGATTCATAAGGCTGAAGAATCAATAGTCAGAAGGAGAGTTGAGAATGTCGACGGATTAAGAGCAGAAGTTAATGAGAGGTTGCCTACTCCGTAAAGTCCAGTCAATTGGGCTTGTTGGGCTTGATTCTCATGATGTTTAAAGCTTTGACAAGGAGAATGAATGTAAGCGGGCTTGGCAGGTTGGGCTGATGAACTGTGATTAAAGTGGGAGAGCTGAGTGCAACTTTGAAACACGAAATATCTTTAGTGATGGTAAGTAAATGAACCAAGTCGTCATCTAAATTAGAGGATCCTTCATTGACGTACTCATCGTCTAACCTCGAGTAGCTACAGTCACTCCAGGTCGCAATTGAGCAGTCCACATCTCCTGGCCAAGATAGACATTGAAACACTGAAGCAAGCATCGAAGAATCCTTCGACTTTGACACTTTTCCCCCGACCAAAACAACGCCGAACTGCCGAAACTCCAGTCCAGGCACCAGCTCTTAACCCTCCTCCTTGTCCATGTCGTCTCTCCCCCGCTTGCCGCCCTTCTTGCGTCCACCTTTCAATGTGCTGCCCTTCTTGCCTCTCTCTTCGGTGAAGGACTTCATCTCGACTCTGGCGTGGCGTTGAGCCTCCTCAACTCGGGTCTGGAAGGTGAAGACCTCCTCCTTCTCGGTGGGATACTCCGTGAGCTTCTTGCCGAGAGCAGCCTCGATTCGCGTAAAGATCTCGACGTCGTACTGCGTCACCACGCTGATGGCGATACCAGACTTTCCAGCACGGGCTGTTCGTCCGACTCTGTGAATGTATGTCTTGGAGTCCTGGGGGAGATCGTAGTTGAGAACAACGTCGACCGAGGGGATATCCAGACCACGGGCGGCGACATCGGTAGCAACGAGGATATCTCGTGTACCGGAGCGGAACTTGTTGAGGGCGCCTAGACGGGAGGTTTGAGAGAGCTGGCCGTGCAGAGGAATAGCGCCAAATCCAAGGGTCCTTAGCAGGATGGAAATGCGCTGTGTCTCCCACACTGTTCGAGTGAAGATGATCGTAGACTTTCCGACATGCTCGTTAATCAGGTAAATAAGATAGACGTCCTTGCGGACATGAGGAATAAAGATGTAGTGCTGGAGCAGAGTTGATACTGTCTGGTACTTGTTGGAGCTGATGCTCACACGAACGGGATCCCTCAAACTTGCACGTTGCAGACTCTCAATCTTGGAGCTGATTGTCGCAGAGAAAAGGTAGGTACGTCGCTCACGGGGAATGAACTTGAGAATCTTGTCGATACTAGGTCCAAAGTCCATATCCAGAAGTCGATCGGCCTCGTCCATGATCAAATACTTGAGCGTTCGCAGCGAAAAGCCCTTGGTCTTCTCAAGATGGTCCACAAGACGACCAGGTGTCGCAACAATAATATGAGGTTTCTTTCCGAGGGCGATCGCCTGGGGAACCATATCCAGACCACCGACAATCACAGCACATCGTAAAGAAATGAGCGATCCGAGAGCTTCGAAGGCTTGACCAATCTGGGTTGCCAATTCACGAGTCGGGGCGAGGACGAGACCGAACAGAGGCTGGGGCTTATCGAGAAGAGCCTGGAGAACGGGGAGAGCAAAGGCAGCGGTCTTTCCACTACCTGTTTCGGCGAGACCGATAATGTCACGGCCTTCGAGAGCGATGGGGATGGACTTTTCTTGGATGGGCGTGGGGTACTTGTAGTTGAGCTTTTCGCAAGCTTCGCAGAGAGCGTCGACGATACCCTGGCAATTATTAGATACAGAAAGTCAATTAGTAGTTATCGGGACATACGAGATCCTTGAAGGTTTTCTTGGGGGCATCCTCAACTGCCTCCTCAGCAGAAGGCTCCTCTAGAGTAGCGGACTCTTCCTCAGACTGCTCTTCCTCAGAAGATTCGGGCTCAGGTCGAGCAGGTTTCTCCGAAACGACCTCTTTCTTCTTCTTGGGCGCATCGTGCGCGACCTTTCTTCGTTTTGCGCCAAACATTGTGAACGATGTCTAGGTAAAAGATGTTTCCCAACTCAAAAAAAGAGATCATCTTTTGTCAAGACTTCACATAAAACTTTAGTGGGGATGGCTTATCGCACGTGCGCTAATCTTATCGCAGTCCCCGCCAAACTTTTTTCTTTTCTGCCATTTGCGACAGAGAGCAGCTCCAAAGCAACTTTTCGACGAGTACACTCGAAACAAGAACAAATTTCTTCACAATGGCGCGCAAACGAACAAAGAAGAGAACCCACTTGGGTGCCAGTAATCCCGATGTTGACTCTGCCGGCCATGCATCCGCGAAGGATCCCAAGAGCATGGTTATTCGAATTGGCGCTGGTGAAGTCGGTTCCAGCGTTAGCCAGCTTGCGGCCGATGTGCGAAAGGTCATGGAGCCTGGTACTGCGGCTCGATTGAAGGAGAGACGCGGGAACAGATTAAAGGATTATGCTTCCATGTGTGGTCCTTTGGGTGTTACGCACTTGATGCTGTTTTCGAGATCGGAGAGCGGAAACACCAATTTGCGAATGGCCTTGACGCCCCGAGGACCTACGATGAACTTTCGCGTGGAGAAATACTCACTGTGCAAGGATGTTCAAAGAGCTCAGAAGCATCCTAAGGGTGGCGGCAAGGAATTCATCACTCCTCCTCTGGTAAAAAGTCGTCAATTGCTGTTGACAAGCCTTTGCTAACCCTTTACAGCTGGTAATGAACAACTTTACCCGCCCAGACTCGACTAGCAAGTCGAAAGTTCCTAAGCACCTTGAATCGCTTGCCACGACCGTCTTCCAATCTCTCTTCCCTCCCATCAACCCGCAAGCTACACCTCTCAAGTCGATCCGACGAGTCCTGCTGCTGAACCGCGAGCAATCGGAGGAAGACGATGGTACATTCATCATTAACTTCCGACACTATGCTATCACAACAAAGTCTACCACAGTATCCAAGCCTCTACGGAGGTTGAACGCTGCTGAGCAATTCGTCACTACAAAGACAAGCCGGAAGGGCAAGATGCCTAATCTGGGTAAACTTGAGGATGTAGCGGATTTCTTGATCGGAGGCGAGAATGGCGATGGATATATGACGGATGCGACTAGCGGTAGTGAGATTGATACGGATGCTGAGGTTGAGATCCTGGACTCTACAACCCGAAAGGTCTTGTCTGCAAAGGCTCGACAAGCAGCCGCCCAGAACGAAGCTGAGCCCGAAGCAGAAGAGGAGAACGTAGAGCGCCGCGCCGTCAAGCTCGTCGAACTCGGACCCCGAATGCGCCTCCGCCTAACCAAGGTCGAAGAGGGTCTCGCCGACGGCAAGGTCATGTGGCACGAGTACGTGCACAAGAGCAAGGAAGAGATCAAGGAGCTCGAGAAGCGATGGGAGAAGCGCCACCAAGAAAAGGAGGCGCGAAAGAAGGAGCAAAAGGCCAATGTTGAGCGCAAGAAGGCAGCCAAGGCCAAAGACGGCAAGAAGGATGACGACAAGGAGGACGAGTTTGAGTATGAGTACGATAGTGATATGGATGTGGATGAGTTTGACAGCGAGGGTCTGGCAGGTGATGCCGAGTTCAAGGTCAATGAGAAGATGGAGGAGGATGGAGAGTGGGAGGATGAGCAGGAGGAGATTGCCAATAGCTGAGTGGGAGACGATTAGAAGGTCGAGGATTGCATGCTTTGGTTTGGCGTTGTGTATAATGGATTGGGCAATGAATACCTTTGTGATTCTTTGTGATTATATGATGTCTCGTATTTTTTGTGAAGTTTGCCAAACGGCTGTGCATTACGAAGCTGCTCATGATTGTACCGATTGTATCGTACCTTACCTTGTGCTGTCGCATCTCACATTGAACTTTAGACGTGAAGGTGCAGCACATCGCCCTTGCATGACCTGTTTAGGGTAAGCTTGAGGCCAGAAACGCCATGCGAACCATTTGCAACAAACAAGGTATTCACTCTTCAAACATCAACAATTGATCATCGAATTCGTCAGTTTTGTTTACTGGATATTCTCACTTCATTCGTATCTTCGGACATTAGAGATAGCAGCAACTGCCCACTACAGCCTCATTTTCGCCCAAAGACCAGGATCAAGTTGTCGTGCCAACTGTGTTCCACGAAGAGTCTCATCACGCGCCTCATCATTCTACACATTGCTGTCAACTACATCAGAAAACATGGTTCGCATACCGTCTCGAACTTTAAGGACTTTTAGTCCATTGCTCAAGCGAGCACCGGTCGGGGTGCGCTTCTCGTCAACTCAGACATCAACGTCCAGCAACGCTCGTTATGTCTGGGCATCCGCAGCAGTTATTGGCACTGGCACCGGTATTTATCTGTTAAACGGCAAAGGTGCGGCAAAGCCTTTGACAAATGAAGTCCCCGGCCTTCAGAAATTCTCTTCGGAGGATCAAATCCCGATCAATTCACCTGTTAAAGAGTTGATGATGGAGGACGCAGATGCCAAGCTGCGTGAAGATGCTCACACTTTTGTCTTTGACGGGAACGGAGGTGTCAAAGGACGAGTGGATTTTGCTCGCCTTGGCAGCAATAACCCAATGGAGGATGAATGGGATCTCAAGATAGCCAAGGGCGTCGGCGGAACGAACACGCTGTATGCTGGAGTTTACGACGGACATGCGTGAGTGACCTGGAGGCATTGGGTGTGAGCGATGCTAACACAGACGAAAGAGGATGGGCAACATCTAAAGTGTTGAGAGCTGCTCTTGTCCCATACGTGTCGAATGCCTTGTCAAACATCACACCAACCAGCTCAAATGAGTTAGTAGACGATGCAATCAAGAAGGCATTCGTCCGTCTTGACGACCGCATCTTCAGCAACGCAAAAGAAGCGGTCGAATCAGGCCAAGACCAAGGCTCTGCAGCCGTCATCATCGCTGTCGCACCCGCTATAGCTGGATCTTGTGCCCTCCTAACCATGTACGAGCCCAAGACCTCTACTCTACGCACCGCTGTCGCAGGCGACTCCCGTGCTGTTCGCGGCATGTGGTCTCCCAACGCAAGCAAATACGCAGTCGATGTTCTGAGCAAAGACCAAACTGGCTTCAACCAGGACGAGGTTGAAAGGCTCGACAAGGAACACCCTGGAGAGATCAAGGATATGACTAACCCCGCGTCCGGTCGACTCTTTGGAATGGCAATCACGAGAGCTTTTGGTGATCACAGATGGAAGTGGCCTGAAGAACTCATTCGCAAAGTTAAGGACGATTTCTACGGTACTGCACCACGACCGAGTGCCAAGTCGCCGCCCTACATGACAGCTCGGCCCGAAGTAACAACACGAAAGATCCAGACGGAAGATTTTGTCATTCTCGCGTCCGACGGTCTTTGGGACATGATGAGCAACGAGGACGCCGTGTCGTGCGTGTCGCGCTGGTTAATCGCCAAGAAGAACGGAAAGCCGGAGCCCTTCAAGGAGACCAACTTTGAGGGAAAACTGGAATATGGATGGGTAGCTACACCGGAGCATCAGGTCATCGAGGATCTAGACAACGCGGCTGTCTGCTTGGTCAAGAATGCTCTTGGAGGATCAAGACGGGGATTGTTTCTGGGAGCGATGACGATGTATCCGCCCATGAGCCGGAATGTGAGGGATGACATTACTGTGCAGGTCATCTTCTTCAAGGATCCTTACGAGAAGAACTAGAGTGTGAGAATGGTTGGTAGGAGTACAAAAAGAAAGGTCTCAGAGGGAGTCGAACCCTCGCTGGCGGAATCAGAATCCGCAGTCATAACCGTTAGACCATGAAACCTTAGATCTTACGGGTAGCAGCGGCCTTGCAAGGTGCTCCCAGATTCTGCTGCGCTCGCGTTCGAGTTGATCAATTGTATAATGTTCAAGGCACTTCAGTTTCTCTTGTTTGTTTCGTCGTAGGCATGGGCTGTACGCTTGGAATTGGGGTGCTAGGTACATCTTTTGAGGTTGACGTGGTGATTTCTGGCCATGCGAAGTACTGTGGCCAGCACCTGTCATCTGCTGTAGCTTCGTGTAAAGCAGCCAAAAGCGACTTGGTCGAGCCGTGATGGACTGGGTGATGGTTGAACAGATGGTGAACATTCGAGATGGCTCTTTCTGAGCCTTTGTTAAACGTCTTGATCTCTCAAAGAATCGCTGTTCATCGCAGTCAATTACGTATGCAATCCTCAGCTCCTCTTCCTCAACAATTGAACTTCAACCTTGCCATCCTGTCCCGACCTCTTTAAACCACAAATGTCGGTGTCCCTACCAGTCACCTTCGCCCATTTCTCAACCTCATCATCCAACATCATAGCAACTCCATCGACACCGTCAGCCATTTGAGCTGTCTGCGCAAGAGTATGCCAAGTGTTCCCAAGCGCCGAAGCCTTTGTCTTGAGCACAAAGAGAATAATCGTTGTAAAGACAAGCCCAAGATGTACTGCGACAAGAACGAGAACAATGATAAGTCCAGTCCATCTTGTCGGTATAAGTCGATCCTCCGTATGAGTAGTGCTCACAGGGTATTTGAGGTCATACTCTTCGAGCCAGTTGTAATAGACCATCTGATACAGTCGAGTCATCAGACCTTGAACCGCCACGGCAGGATCTTCTGTCTTCTGTATAATACTCTGGAAGAGCGAGATATGTGCCTGATTCGCCGACCATCCTTGTTCAACTTCCTGTGCTGGTGACATCATACCCCAAGTCGTTTTGGACATTGCTGGATGTTCGAGCCCTAGAGTTCTGTAGTAAGGATCGTGGATTGGTCCGTCTTCCATTGGAACACCCTCGACAAAGTCTACAAGACGAGAACTGACGTTCAGGCGCGGCCCGATATCTATGTCGAGAATCCCGCGCTTTGCGAAGTCTTCCCCGTTCCCAAGTTGAAGATGAGCACTGTCAACCTTGCTGGTTTTGAGACTCGGCTCTCTGGTGGTTTGACGCCCGGTCATGCTGACGTTATATATCTGCGCAGGATATGTATTGACGAAGCAGAACGTAGCACTCAAGACATGATCCCCATTGGCATCGTATGCTTTGGTCCATACATCGCTCATCTCATAAGTCAAGTTCCGCAGACGCTCGGGTGGGGGTCCGCCATTGGTATCCCTAAACCCATCGGCAGCAATATTGGTCGTCGCATTGACGACGAGCATTTGCTGGAAGCTGTGTTTTCTTCCTGTCTTGGAATCTATGGAAAGTTCGGGCTGCGGTATGAAAGAGCCGGAGTAGTCGCACAGAGACACAGGCCAGCCTGTCAATTTACCCTTATCTCGACAATACAGCATACACTCAGACGGCCCTGTCGTATTTAGGATCGCCGACACACTATCTCTCGCGTCTCCAAAGTGCGGACTAAGTATTCCGTGAGCAGAAATACTCGAATTCTGTAACGGAGGGGGACGACAAATGGTACGAACGTTGGCAACCAAAGCAGGTCCGTCGTACGCTTCAAGCGATATTCTCGAGGCCGCTTCCGAAAACGGCAGCATGGCACGATAAACGTCGCCGTTATCGCCAAATTGAGGTTTCCCAATCCGATCCTCTGCAAATAGCCATTGGGAAGATGGCCTAGATCCCCAGTACGTAGGGCCTTTGTAGTTGAAGCGCCAATCGGCAGGGTGTTTTGGAGGCGACGGCCCGGTCGTGCATCACGCTTGGGGAAGCGAGCTTTGGTGTAGTAAAGTCAGAGAGAAGGATAGTAGAGATGAATGTGGAGATAGAAACGATAGTCAGGCCCAAGATGATAATGAACGAGTACAAGATGCTCAATGGACTTCCTGTCGTTTGCCTAAGGACTGCTGGGCAGATATTGATGAAGCCCGATTTTGAGGCTCTCTCTGAGGATAGGACTGGAACGTCATTGAAGCGAACGCCTGTAGTCTCGAAGATAATTGCCGAAAGTGCGGCTGCAACGACACCGACTTGGACAGCGATCGAGGTGCGTATGACGGCAGAGCAGATGGTGGCGACTCGGGCTGCCCAGCCGTTTGTGACAATGGTCGTCCAAAACTCAGGTTCCTTGCGATCATGTGATAGATCAGCACCACGCCAGAGATAAATGAGGATGCCGCTTGAAGCAAGCGTGAAAGCGGTTCCAAGGGCGAGGGAGAGGAAGCTGAAGAGACCGATACTCTGCCATAGAGTGAAGCGCCGCCGTCAAGGGCATCTTCGTTCGACCGAGGTTTTGGGAGGGAGGTCTGAGTCGAGTAAGCTTTGGCGAGAGCTACACTGAGTCTCTGATGGATTTGTATCTAGACCCTCGATTGATTCGTGTTGACCTCGTCTATGAGAAGTTAGAATGGGAGGACTGAGAGGGGCGCTTAGTGTAGGTAATACCTCGTGGACTGGGTGCGTTCCGCTTGGTAGTCAGCCATGTTTCCTCAATCAATACAATACCAGGTCCGATTGGCATCGGAAGTTTTAGAGGCGGGAAGGGCCTTAAAACTTGGGATTTAAGCATAATTAATGCTCCTGCCTGGAATCGAAATAGATCAAGATCGGCATTGCTGACTAGCCCCCAGCCTCAGAGGCTCAGCTGAGGATGCATCTTTCAACCTCTCATACACCAACCAACCCAAAGCCTTACTGGGATCAGTGGACGATCCGTAAAACTGTACGTCACTCATCACTTGGCAAGTAAGCGAACTAGGGGAGAAAAAGATACTCAGGACCTTGATCCTAAATGACAAAAAGACTTAGGTACTATAGCTTAGCATATCTTTACTAAGTTCAGAATACCTTTTTCTGAGTTTATTAAAACACCCTATATTAAGGTCTGATATTTTCTTGCTCCCTGAGGGTGGCGGCATATCATTTACCACTCCTATCTCAACTTGGCAAAAACAACACTTATTCTCAGGTATCACGAACTTCCAGCTTACTGGGGCTTTCCAATCATGACAGAATTTGGTAGTACTCCATAATGACGATTATATGATACACTAGTGTAGAAGAAATTGCCTTTTATGTGTAGTTTTTCATCTCGTGACGCCTACTTCTTTGGATTATTGACAGGTGTTATGGGCGATCCGGTCTTGAAAAAAGCCTTGATATTCTCAAACGCCTCTCGCTCCCCTCTCTGAAAAGCTACATCCGTCAGACCACCAGCGTGAGGCTGAACAACGACCTTATCACTTGCTTTGAAGTAGTCATTCAGATCAGGCTCGTTCAAAAAGACATCCAGTCCAGCACGTGTAATCTTTCCACTTTCCAAGGCCTCAATAAGAGCCTGTTCGTCGATTATAGCCCCACGTGCTGTGTTGACGATGAAAGCACCGTCTTTCATGGCTGCAAATTCTTTTGTTGAGATGAGGTTCTCTGTTTCCTTGTTCAAAGGACAGTTGACCGAGACGACATCCGACTGGGAGAGTAATTCGTGCAAAGATGAGCAATACATAGCGCTGTACTTTGCTTCTTCCTCTGAGTTCAACTGCCGGCGGTTGTAGTACCTGATACGCATGTTGAAAGCAATAGCTCGCTTGGCAAGATACTTCCCGATGGCGCCCATGCCTATGATCCCGAGTGTCATGCCTGAAGGATCTCTACTCGGAACAACAGGACCTCTCCAGTTGCCATCACGTACTGAACGCTCACCACGGTATGTATCTCTCACAACAGCTAGGATGAGAAAGAGAGCCATGTCAGCGGTAGCTTCAGCGACGGCATCAACGCTGTTGCAGAGCCAGACTCCCTCTTCAGTCAGCCAATCGACATTGAAATCATCGTATCCGGCTGCAGCTGAGGTGATAATTTTGCAGTGAGGCGTGAGAAGTTTGAAGATATCTTGGAAGGGACGGTAAGGAGCTCTGCCCATCCTGACGATGAATGCGTCGATTGGGCCTTTTTGATTGAGCATCAGAGGCAATTTCTCTAATGCTTCTTGGAGGTTACTGGCATCGAGGACCTGAGCTCAACTTATTAGTTTCGGGGAGAATTTGAGATGGTAGAAGTATTAAGAGGATTTTTTTAGACTAACATCATAATCAAAATCCTTCTTGAAGTCTTCGATGTACTCATCACTAATGTATTCGGGTTTTCCGAGGGCGACCACGCGGGGTTTTCTTTCTGAGCTGATTTCCAATGCCATGGTACTAAAGATTCTCTGACTACCTCGGTAGCCAATTTTGTAAGAATTATTCCAAAAATGAAGTCTGCACGCCTGCCAAGATCCTTGACGGATATGACCTGCAAGCGCTGAAGGTGCAATCAAGAGTCACGAGGTTGTTCGACTTGAGGCTGAAGTGGAGATAAAATGTGACCGGCACCCAGAATAGATGCCGATCCCAAGTTGCAGACTACGAACAATATCCATTCTATCCCAAAGTGTAAGAGACTTTTGATAAGGAATATACGAAGTTGATGAGGACTTATAGAAAATAAGCTTTGCAACGGTCGTAAGCATAAACATGGCTAGTTTATAACCGTCAGCGTATTTGGAAGTCTAACATGAATCTATCCGAGCTTTTGAATATCGGCTGGATAGCTATCACTCAGGCTTCATACATAGATAGCATTAATTGGACATCAGGAATAAATCAGGACAAAAGTAGAGATACCGGGGTTTGAGCTAACGATGCGAGGTTTTCTACGTATCAATCAGTAGCTTACATGACCTAAATGGAACAAGAACTAGGTAGATAATGGTGGATGAGACAATAATCAGAAACTTCCTCATTCTGCATGTGCACTCTAAAAATGCCTATGAGATTCCAGCCACCATGGGCATTTCTCTTAGGTCTTGACTCCTCTAGGGTGGCTTTTACACTTCATCTTCACAGCCCATTGCCAGGTAAGACAGCGAGTCAGCCTCATGAGGGGTTGGCCACCTCCCTCTTGATCTGGACTATCTTGCACAGCCCAGCTGATAAAACCCCCGTCTGTAGTAACTCTGGTTTTTCCTTGAATCTTCGTTCTCATTCAGTTCAACAAGAATGGCTGCCAACAAAGATTCTCGACTCTATGCACCTCTAGATCGGTCACAACGACAGATCCGCCTTGTCGAGATTCTCTCTACCAAACCAAAAATTGTTTGCAGCCTTGCCACCGTATCGCTCGACGAAGATACTAGATTCAGCGCGATATCATATCTCTGGGGCGACAAAGGAAAAACAGAACCAATCACTGTCAACGGCGTGGAGCAATTCATCACCCCAAGTCTTGCAAATGCACTGGAATATGCATCTCATCACTGGGCTAATGCATTTCCTGAAAGAGACACTAAGTCATGTCGACTTTGGGCAGATGCACTTTGCATCAACCAAGATGATGATTTTGAGAAGGGTCACCAAGTGCAGCTGATGAAGTTCATATACCCTGCCGCGGAAGTTGTGTTCTCCTGCCTTGATATAGAAGCTTCACAGTCGGATATTCGCCTCGCTTTCCAGACTCGTGAAACGCTGGCAAAAGCAGCTGTCGAACGCGGCCTCGTTAGCTCAGCCATCGACGTAGACGCTACTATTGAAGACAAGCATATACAGGAGTTGGAATGGCTGTTGCGGCATCCATTATTGGATGAAAAATGCCCTATCAAGTCCCAGGAATTCGCGGATGCAGAGCAGGCCATGCTGCGAATGCTGCTATTGAAGTACTGGGAGCGAGCTTGGATTTTCCAGGAATTGGTTCTCTCGAGGCGCGTCGTCGTGATCCATCAGCTTCGGTCTATTGATTTGAAATTCCTCCTGGATGCTCAGTCCTGCATTGACATCATCAAACATAGGGCAAGTGTATTAGAGGAGGTCGACCAAGCCTACCAGTACTTCTGGTATATATATTGTCAGAGGTTCTTGACGTTGAGACAAGTCGAGTGGGCAAGGGTGTGCGTCCGCGAAGCAGCAAAGGCTGACGAAACTATCATTCGATCGATGCGGGGCTTTCTGCTTCTCTGGGGCGGGAAGTATCGCGCCAAAAACCCAAAGGACCATGTCTACGCCTTACTAGGGCTAACGACTCTGCAGATGGAGCCGGATTATAGTAGCAAGACGACTGTTGCCTCCGTATACACCGAGGTATGCGTGGAGATAGCAAGGTCGCAACAACTGGTGGGGGGTTGGCCGCTTTGCTTTCTTGCAGGCGCAGGTCTCGCATGCCAGGGCAAGAACCAGAAATATGAATTGCCGTCCTGGGTGTATAACTTCCCCGAGACATTCGGCGAAAACAAGTCGCCCCAAGAACTGTTCGCAAGCTATAAGGAGCCAAACTACGAAAGGGCGGAAGAGTGAGATAGCCTGGCAACAGCGAGTATTCGTGGAGATACTTTGACATGTTCTGCATTCTTCCTTCATACCATAGTCGATGCAAGTCCTCCGGTGGAAGAATCGTGCGATAGCTGGTTGGGCTTTGTCTCGGCTGTTTTCAGAATGATACACCGGCCTACCAGGAACACAGAGGATACTCACCCACTTTGGACAGTTTGGCAAGCGTTCGGGGCTGACGATGCTCGAGCAAATAAATGGGAAACACCTGCGGCCACTCGACTGGTTCGGGTACTTCAGTACCTTTTATTAACTTGCCAAGTACCGACTAATGATGACGGGAGGTATGAAGCCGAAGCAACCAAGAAGGCCGAAGTAGTTGCAGAAGACATTCTTGACAAGTTGCCCGCAAACATCTTGCACCAAGACGATGAACAATCACCAGAGAGCCGAAAGAGAAACGAAAGTACCATGGATATCTACCGACAGCTCATTTCCCAGATAAGAGACACAGATTCTTTCTGGAACGACATGGACAATCAACGAGTGCAGCAAGATATCAGTGCTTGCTTCAAGTTAGAGCCAGTGATCGGTCTTACGGACAGCGGGGAGTTTGTTATGCTTCCGCGTGTGGCAGAGATAGGCGACCAAGTAGTTCTGTATCCGGGATACTGGCAGCTTTCATTGGTACGGAAAGTGAACAATCACTTTGTGCACGTTGGGGACTGCTGGTCTTACAGATCAATGCAAGAAATGGCGGAACTGGCCCGCGAAAAAGAAATGAAAGTGATAGAGATACGGTGATGCAAGACAGATTGCACTGATTGCAGAATGTTCTACAGTACTGTACGCGTGGACTTGGACCCCTGAGCACACCATCTTCCGGCCTTGGACAGACACGAATTGCCCTGCAAGGCCAAGCTATAATAGTATTACACTAACGTTTAGATAGAGCCGCTGGTTTCTTTAGCTTCACAATGATCGATAACGGGGGAGCCCTTGGGCATCAAATAGTTTCAAGGCTTAGATCGCTCAGAGGCAAATGCCACTTTTTGATATTAATTAAATCGCAACGAGCTTAGACCAGAATTCACATGAAGGTGCTACGTAATGGGGCCACCACTGCTCATCCGGCCGTGCTTGCCGAGTAGGACCCCTGTTTTGAAGCTTGTACGAGAGAAGCAGCTGTTTTCTTTAGATCGAATGCGGCTGGAATTTTAGCATGAAGCTAGTGATTCAGGAGAAGGAGAGCTTTTTTCTTCCAGGATGATGATCCTACTCAATCAGAGGCGTCAGCATTGGCATGCGTTGTATATCCGAACGGCAAAAGGTTTAAAATAATTGCTTTTTGTTGCTGGGCGATTTCCTTTCCCCTCTTTGTTGGTACGAGATCTGGATCAAAATCGAACGATTCAAAAGGTCAAAACTCCGAGCCAAGCTTCAAAATCGCGGGTGTGCGGGCGGGCGCCTTCGGGTTGCCGTTTGGCTAGAGAGCGGGAGCCTGGGGAGGGGGTTAGCCACTTTGGGTTTACCTTTGGTGGCGGGAGGATAATTTTCTGGTTTTGTTTTGGGCGAGCAAGACGAGTCGTGTTATGTAAGGGAGAAAGAGATTTTAATGAAAAGGAATGGATCGTTACATAAAAGCTGTTTTGGCTTGTGAAGGTACTCGACTCGTGAAACTGAAGACTGTAAGCATCTAGACTCCAGAAGCAAAAGAAAGAATGTTGATGGTCTTGGAGGGCTGAGAAGAAGTCTTGGCAACTTCCAGGAACCATTTCGACGAACCAACAGAGTTAGTTATCTGAGTAACCAATGGCATTGTTCAAGACTCGACGATATGCAATTGATGTCCCAGATAAATGGCCGTGTTACCGAATATCCAGAGGCACAGCTTCCGCAGCGTTACATTGTGTAAGCGAGGTTTGACGACAGGGCAAGGGTTCTGGGTAATGGTTCCGTTCCGTAGCCACGGCTCAGGAACCACGATATTTTTAAAGTTTCACAAATGAAAACGCGAGACTGACACCATCGCATCGCCCATCTTAACAGACAACGACTCTCATCTGGTTCAGCTGAGATCAACAATGTAGATCACTTTCCAAATTCGAACCAAAGATACGAGATATTTTCTTGATCAGGCTCCCACGCCAGAAAACTAAATCTGCATCTTAAAACTCTTCCCAAGCCATGTGTGTCATCAACTCCCCTAGCTGCCAGGCCAGGCACACTCGCGCAAGCCACCACAGAAACTAAACTCCTTCTAGACCTCCCAACACACCACTTTTCCAGTTTCCACTGCAGCTCCCAAAGTGCCGAAACAAGTCCAGTGAGAAGAAGTGGGTGGGATAATTTACGATTCCAGAAGGGACAGAAAAACTCTGTATCAGTGACAGTCACGATAATAATAATAATAATTATCTGCTAACTGTGAACGTCCGTAGCTTCCGCACGGGTCAGTCGTTCCGTTTCCGAGCTGCACTTCTTTCACTCCTCTCCCACTCCCACTCGGTCGCCTTCACCCTGTGGAGTTGCATTACAGTCCGAAATCCTTTTAGTTAGAGGGAGGAAAACGTTAGGTAGTAAATTAATAGCTTGGGCTTGGCTTTGTATAAGGAGTTCAAGGCACCCGCGATCCAGAAGTTTACGGGTTCCCCTCTAGTTTCTTGCTCTAAGGAAACAAAGATTTGATGGTGTAAGAAACCGTCTCTTTTCATGGAGAACACAAGAGTCTAAACCCTACGCTCCCTCTTCGTTCGCTATGACGGACCCCAAAGTCGCTCAGGCTATTGCCGATGGACGTGTCCCCAAGGGAGTAACGGCGGCTTACCTCAACCAGTCCAAAGATGCACCCGCCATTGTGGGCATTATCTTGGTGACTTGTATAACGAGTATTATTGTGCTTGGCCGTCTTGCGTCGCGAGCATTCCTCATCCGACGATTTGGTCTCGATGATTCTCTGACTTTGGTATCATGGGTAAGTTATTCTTCTTTTTTTTCCTTCTTAATTCTCCGAACCCCATCGCGGATGTCGATCCCTCCCCACTGGTGTAGCATCGTCAAGAAAACTGACAGATCGGTTAGGTTTGCTTGGTAGTATTCGTTGGCCTGTGCATCAAGCTCATCCAGCTGGGTTCTGGACGACATTTCGCCTATATCGAATATGTTCTCGACATGCCGACGATTGAATACACTGAAGTTCTCGATTTTGGCGCCCATATTGTCTACACCGTTGCGCTGTTGTTCTGCCGGATGTCCGGTTTGGCCTTCTACCATCGACTCTGCGCTGTACACGACCGCCTTCGACTCTCCATCAAGATCGTATTTGGTATCTTGATCGCTGGCTTCTTGCCGCAGGTTTTCCTTATCATCTTTCATTGTACGCCAGTTACGGGGCTTTGGCCGTATGAGTGGCAGCCTGACTTTGACAAGTATACCTGCTTGCAATGGGGATTGGTTTATAGCGTCAATTCGTCAGTGTCGCTGGTCTGTGACTTGTTGCTGTTTGGTATCCCGATTGTGATGCTTCGGGTATTGGAGATGCCAAGAAAGCGAAAGATTCAATTGGGATGCATTCTTCTGCCTGGTGTTAGTGTCATTGGCATCTCTATTACACGGCTGGTGTTTGTCATTGAAGGGCAATGGAACGCCGACATGTCTTGGGCTTGTAAGTCAATCACATATCTTCAGGAAAACTTGTCTAACACCTCGCAGATAACCCAATGCTGGCCATTGAAGTCAGTGAAATCGGCGCCACCCTCATCGCCCTCTCAGTCCCAGGCGTCAAGCCCCTGTTCGACAAGTTCATCCTCCGACGAGACATCACCCAGGGCGAGAGCACAGGAAAGTCACGATACGCACAGCAACACAGCTCCAAGGGCGGCACAGCATTGCGATCACTCCACTTCCGCCCCGAGCACGATGTCCTCACCAGTCGCGACACGTCTGCCGAGGGGATCAAGACGTATCGCAGCACGAAGAATGTGTCGGCGGATAATACGAGTGAGAACAGTGCGGATGGCATTCTGGTGCAGGTGGATTTTAGGATAAAGGAGGATACGCAGGACTCTAAAAGTGGGAGCGATGCTGGACGGTCATGGAAATAATGGAGTGATTTGGTCTCTTTGATGTGTGTTATGTATAAGTAAAAGTATTGGGATGGATTGCAAGCGATGACTTTCAAGACAGGACGGCAATGATCGAGCGACTTGCTTCTGTTTCTTCTTCTTCATGAATACCTTTTTATGATACGACATTGAGTTGACTTGAAACCTACTCATCTTGCGTGCCTCTTCTCTGCTTCTTTTGATGGCTGATTCCGTAACCCTCCCTGCTTCTGCTCTAAATGATACAGACTTGGGTAATTTGGGTATATTTTAGCAAGGATTTAAAACAGTTTATTTTGGCACCCTGATCTCACGTCAGAAGCTCCCTGGGCCTGTCTCCCAACACGCTGGAACACGATCCTCAATGCGAACTGTCACCATCCTTCCAAGTTCAATGCACAATAATTTCATGCACGTCAAATCCCACTTCTAGAAAGATTCATCTCTTCTTTCGTAACAAAAACAAATTTACCTTCCATATTCATTTCATCTTCTCCATCAAACACGGCATCAACAACCCGAATATGAAGAGCCATTATCAATCTGCGCGACTTTTCAAGCCTGACAATGCCTCGATCGAGTTTAGACCTACCGTAAACCACAGCCCACTAAATTCTTTAGCGGCGCAGTCCGCTAAAAGCTTCTGTCAGGGTCCCCCTCCCCGGCTTGGCTTGCCCC